>NW_020954580.1:2232494-2270048 GCF_900497805.2 Vombatus ursinus | reverse complement strand
GGAAAGAAAGAAAGAAAGAAAGAAAGAAAGAAAGAAAGAAAGAAAGAAAGAAAGAAAGAAAGAAAGAAAGAAAGGGAAAGGAGGAAAGAAGGAAAGAGAAAGAAGGAAAGAGAAGGAAGGAAAGGAGGAAAGAAAGAAGGAAGGAAAAAAGGAATGAAGGAAAGAAGGAAAGAAAGAAAAAGAAAGGAAAGAAAAAGAAAAGAAGGAAGAAAGGAAGAAAGAAATAAAGATTGCTGCATTCAGTTCAGTGTCTCCTCTGCCCTTATATACATGGTTCGATTGCTACACAACTTGAATTTGTTTCCTTTGTAAGATTTTATAGTTTTTATTCTATATATTTGTTCTATCTGCTCTATTACATTGCAAGTTCCTCAAAAGCAGGTATTTCTCACATCTCTAGATACAGGGACTGCTCAGTAATTTAATATTTATTTTGCTATTTATGAATCCATAAAGAATCCATGGCCATAGTTTGGCTTAGGAAAAACAATAACAACAACAACAAAATAAGGTTACCGCCATTGCTCAAAATTTGCTCTCTTCTTGGCTCAGTTTCCTACCAGCAAAGGCTCCTGCCTGTCCATCTAATGTAGCTAATCCAAATATCATGAGTTTTCATGAAATAATCTGGCTTCATTTGGGCCTTGAATGGGTCTAGAAATCTTTCTGGCTTTAGCGACCACATTTTAGGAGGCTGCATGGAGGAGATTTATTTTTCTTTCAGTCCCTGAAGCCAGCATGAGACATGGAAGAGGATGATATAGAGAAATAAAAATGAGTTTCAGTGAAAAATCCTCAACAGCATTACCTATATAATCCCCAAGACATTGTGATGACTGCCATGGGCAACCTCTGACCTTGAAATGACTTTGTGATGAAACCACTTTATATAACAGACTAACTTAAGGTAACAGTTTAAAGATTCAAGTATCTTTGAATTTGTTATTCATGGAAATTCACCCTAGGTCACTCCCCAATCTGAAGCATCTCTAACCCTGGAATTGTGTGTACATCCATCCCTCAAAATGGATCAAAAAAAAATTTACAATTAGTTATACCACATACCATGCGAAACATACACCCCTTAAAAGGCAGCAGCTGCAGCCCTGATCTCTTAAATGTGAAGGGAAAGCATTCTTTACATATAAACAAAACCTTCATAGACCACGAAGAATCTCCAAATTAAATTTTTTTTTAATAGCACACATTGTAGGAGTGAAGTTATGCTTCTGCATTGCTATATGTCAGAGTGTATTATGGAATTTCTCAATGAAAGGTAATTTTAGAGTGATCAATTCATCCAGGACAGAGTCAGCACTCCTATCCATGCATGAAAAACTACATATGCAATTTCTATGAGCATAAATAATGGATCAATATTAAGAGAATATGAATCCCAGACATGATAAGCATAGACTGACATGTGCTGCTAACCCAGGACATGTCTACACAGACATCTTGATGTACTGGGCACTTTTGCATCACTGGCTATTGAGGGTTATATTAATAGTTCCTGATGCTGAGTACTTGGAACACTTGGAGTATAACTACTAATTTAATCCAAAAGTCTGAATGAAAGCCTCAGTATGGCAAATGGCTGGATCATAGCTGAAGAGCTAAGCAAGACCTCAAATGGCAACTCCCTCTTTATAGATGAGAAACTGAGGATCAAATATGGAAGTTAAGTGACTTGCCTCAGGTCACACAGGTAATTGGTAGCAGAATCTGGATTTGGACTTGTACTGTTAAGTCCAGTCTTCTTTCCAATGCAACACATTACCTGTTTTCTCTCTGATATATCCTCTAACTCAGCATACTATGCTAACTGGATATGAGTTCTGATGCATTTACCATTGAACTGGGCCAATCTTAAAGTGAATTTCTATCATTCCCTTCTACTCCAGAAGAGTTGTCCATGTACCATCTCTATAGTGTTTTGTCGATTGATATCTTTGATATAGTTCACCTTCATGCTGTTATATCGTTTGTTTTGCCTAAGGCTGGTCTCTCCTCAGCATCAATGTGAAATCAGGACTGTATTCTGAATATATACATATACATATATGTGTACATATATGTATTATATATATATATATTTAATGTTTTTGCTTCAAAATGTAAAACCTTACTACTTCTCTAGCATAAAATTCCTAGCACTCTTGACAACCATATTTGGATACATTTCCATTGTATGGAACAGAAAGAAAATAGATTATGGCCTGCTAGGTATTTGCAAGGCTCTCCAAGGTCTCCAAATTTCTAACTGCCAGAAGAACTGTCCAGTCTAGCACTTGGAACCAGTGTTGGTGGGAAAGACCACAGCAGTAGCTCTTTAAATGGTGACTATGATTCTAACTAGAGTTGCCCTGAAATTCTAGAGCCAACAAGCTTACTACATTATTGCCCTTCCTGATGTGTCTATCCAGTCACTGGACTCAGACTTTGCACTATGGGTAGATCTAACTAATACCGCTGGATAGATGGATGGATGCATGGATAGATAGATGGATACATGGATGAATGGAAGGATACATGGCTGGATGGATGGATGGCTGGCTGGCTGGCTGGATGGATGGATGGATGGATGGATGGATGGATGGATGGATGGATGGATGGTGATGCAGAGGGATTTTCTTTTAACTTTATTTTAGCTTCAATTAGTTTTCCTATGCCAGGGTAGACTTAAAATTGCAGCATTACATATATATGTAACACTATTAAAGTGTGGTTTCTCTTTATTAGGAATTTATCTACTCTAAGTAGGCTCCATTTTATTTAAACGATTCATCAAAATGTACCAAGCCTACTGAGTTTAAGTCAGATTTACAATATACACTTACAGGAACTAAATAACTTACTCTCTTCTTCCAGTTAAAGGCACCAACTTGAAAATTATGAACTGTACCAAATTTCCCAGTAAATTGGAGATAATAGTTGAGGCATTAATCTTTGGTCCACATATCCAGAGAGGTCAAGGAAAATGAAGGCTTTTTTTTCCCTTTCTTTCTCTTAAAATGCATCCTCCACAAATATCTTCCAGAACTTTGTCTGTATGACAAAAATCTGTTCTAGGGCTTCCTAGTTTTAGGCATCAACGGATTTTTTTTTTTAAGGAAGCTATAACTTATGTTTACTTAGAAAAATAAAACACATCCCTGGTAACTCTCTTTATTAGAGCTTTTGGAAGAATTATTCCAAACACTCTGGCTTCAGGGAAACTGTTCTCATCATCTTTCTTCCCACGTGGAACTAGCTGAAAGATATTCATGAAAGATTCACTAGGGCCAATTTTCTATGAGTAAAAACAACAGCAACATCAATATTTCAGTGTCTGAAAAACATGGCCATTCTCTTGCCTTGAAAAGATTGTTAGAAATCATTGCATTTTAATGAATTCAAAATAACACAAGAGATTCTGGAGGCTATTCAGCTTATGAAAATGCATGGATAAATCAGATTTTTCATAACTTATATTTGAGGCAAATAGATCTGATACCGTTCCTCCACATACCAGAAGTAGTGTGGGGTAGAAATGTGACTAGGGATCTTTTCATCATGGTCCTTGTAGACTGCTCATTTCCCAGGCAGTTTCAGCTGTCACAGTTGCTTAGAGTTTACTGAGCTGTTTTTAGTTACACATTCAAATATTCATAAGAACCGAGGACTGCAGTTTGCTGTCTGGTAACAGCTTCATTTTCTACTCCCTCTAAGCTTGTCCTTGTGGGCTGCTTCTTCTAGACCCAATTGGGTTTCTCCCTGTCACATGACCTTTCAAGGATAATGGAATTTCCTTGGGAGTAGGTGAAAGAAACATGTTCCACCTTTTAGCTTTGCTTGGCTGGACAATGAAAATAATTGCAAAGGACAGTTATGGATTATCAAAGAGACAAGTGAAATAATCAAACCTTTATCAAGCACTGGTTTGTGCTACCCAAGAAAGCATAGGCTTCAATTATTTATCTTTGGGGACTGCTTACACCTCAGAAAATGTGAAAATGACCACATATTGATACAAATATTTACTTAACAATATTACAAATGAACACAGCAATCATAATACTTGTAATTTCATGTAATGTTCTTGGAAGAAACCAATAGCTAGTAGCATTTCACCTCTCAGGGGGAAGGAATCACATAGGTCCTATGTCATTGTTATTTGATTAAATCTCTGATTAACGCCTCCAGGTAGAATAGTTGGACTTTGGAGTCAGAAACTATCTGCAACCATTTATATTAGTTCCCATTATGTCTTAAGCTTGATTAATAGGACTACCACCCAATAAGTACAAATATAATATGAAGAGTACAGTTCTTTAATTAAACCACGACATCCACTGAGCATTGTAATTTTATCCTCTGTTAGTGTAGAACAGATATCAATCAATATACATTTCTAAAATAACTTAATCCTTAACCATGAAAAAATCTGGAACTATTTTCTTCCTACAGTATATTAGTACTAACAATAATCTTTCAGCAAAAGAGTCCATATCCACCATGCTATACTTTCCATGAAATAATGTGTTTTTTTTTAAATGCATCTTCTTTCTTTTTTTTTTTTAATTGAACTTGTAGGTCTTTTCCACTAAAGGTTGCTTTATATAAACTCCCATTGCCATGTCTTTTGTGCAGGTGGTAGCTGTCCATGCTCAGAATACACTCACTGCAACCAGCTCTTAGACTCCCTAGCTCCCTTCAATGTTCATGGGAAATATTGCCTCCCACATGAGGCCTTTCCTGATATCTATCATCACCACTTTATTACTCTTTCTCCCTTTTGAAAGTATTTGTATTAATTTATTTAGAATAGGAGCAATCAAGGAACTCACCTGATCTGAAGGGGATTATATGGGGCAACAACCCTGATTTGCTGGGCTGGGGCAATTACGGATCCTTTACAGTGAACTCCCTGCCCGGGCATTTCTGTGGGATGCCAGGGCAAAGATTCACCTCCAATCCAAGTGCCCGTGGCCAGCAGATGGGCAGGCTTCCCTGATAATCTTAATTACCTGCATTTTATATTTGAATACAAGTATAAAAATGTACTTGTATTTACCTATTTATGCATATGCCGTATCCTTTGTTTCTGGGGCAGAATTTAAGCTTTTTGTGGACAGGGATTTGCTTTTATCTTAATATTCCTAGAACTTAATATAATGATTGCAAACAGTAGCTGCTTAATCAATTTTTGTTGAGTTGAATTGCAAAGAGATACTTACCAGCCTCAATGTCCCTAAAGTCCTTTGTGTTATCAAAAGACTGCTGATCAGGCAAACCCTTCACTGCTTTATTCAGACTGGGAAAACAGTCCTGACTGAGGTAAAGCAAAAAGAATGTGAGATAAAACCCTAGGAAAAAAAAAACTCTTAATCTCATTTGTTTGTATTATAGCTGCAGTCACTATCGCAACTTCAGTTAAGAGACTGTCAGCATTTATAGCAACAGCCATATTTCAACAAAGTGACTCTGAAAAATGTAATCCTTCGTACAGTAAACTCCACATGTTGTGGAGTTCTTTATTGTTGAGGAGAGGGGGCAGATGTTGTGAATCCACAATGAAATAAACAATTGTTTAAATAATTCTTGGCAGACAGAGAAACATGATATCAATCCCAAATGAGGTGCAGACATTTTCATGTATCTAATGCAATGTCTTATACTTTGTACACAGATTTTTTTTTCCTCTTCACATTTCTTCCAGCCTCATAAAAAAAAAGACAGTGAATAGAAATGTAAATATTCACCCTTTTCTGTTAATCTTTCTAAAGATCCGGTGGGTGGAGGATCCCTCCAGAGTAGACATTTAAATCCCAAGCAGATTGATAAAGGAGTCATGTATTAGCGATGTTCTGTACCTTAACAGAGGCATCAAAAATTAAGATTCTGTCTCCTGACAGAATGTAATTCCTTAAGCATTTATTAAGTGCCTACCACATACCAGGCATGTTCTTGACCCTAGAGAGACAGAGATGAAAAAACCCAATGAAGAAATGAGCTTGGATGCTCAAATATACAGGATACATGTAATACAGATCAACTATGGAAAGGAGGAGAATTCTGGACCTGCCTTTCACAAGAGTAACACTTGCATGCAGCAATAATCAGTGTCAAGTCAAAGAAAAAGATATTTTCAGACTAAGTAGGGCTTTAATTCTGTTTCATTATGTATGGGATGCTTTTCCCTAAATATTGAAGGAAACACTTGGTCCCCAAGAAGAATCACCCAGTCAAGTCAAGTCATGTATTAAACACTTGGTATGTGTCAGGTACTATGCTACTTACCACTCTGAGATCCTTTGAAAAAAATCACCATAGCTAAATGTAAGGAAAGGAAGGGGTGAACTTTGTGGTGACCCATATGTTAGATCAACTGGTTCTAATTTTTTTTTTGAGGTGATATCCTTAAAAAAAATGTCCACTGTTTTATTTATTCATCTGGATTTCCATGCTTGTCCCTGGGCTCCTTGGCATAGAATAGTAAGTAGACAGTAGATCCACAGTAAGTGGGGCAGCTAGGTTTTGCAGTGGATTGAGTGCTGGGCTCATCTTTCTGAGTTCAAATCTGGACTCAGACACTTAATAGCTGGGTGAGCCTGGTTAAGTTACTTAAGCTTGTTCACCTCAGTTTCCTCTTCTGTGAAATGAACTGAAGAAGGAAATGGCAAACCACTCCAGTATCTTTGCCAAGAAAACCCTAAATGGGGTCACAGAGAGTCAACAATGACTGAACAATGATTGTCAATAAGTAATTGCTTAGGAATATGAGTGAAACAGCTAAAAATTTTCATTCAATCTGAAGGCTTTCTGATTGGCAGTCAGTGGTGCTGGGACTGACTATGTACAGGGAAATGAGCTAGTTTCATTGTATCCAGGTAGGAAAAACCACCACATGGCCATGGGAATGTTCTGGAATTAGAAATGCTACTCTTATTTGAGGGTTTTTTAAAAACTAGACATGGATGAACCAACCTCAGCCTGAAGGACTGAAAATTACGTAAATAATATAGCATTCAGGTCCTACTATGAGGACTCCAGATGCTCCAGGTTCCAGACGAAATTAAGGTCAGCACCAACCCAAAACCCTACCTTATGAAACCCCACTGATGAGAGTACTTTGACCATCCAATGAAAGAATTCATTCATTCAAAGGAAAAAATTTAATTAAATAGCACAATGAGATAAATGATAAAAGAAAAGATTTCTACCATGTACACAGGGATATATTTTCCATGAGTTGCTGCACCACCTAAGGAAAGATATAAATGAAGGAAACAATTGTAACCCTGTGACCAGGGACCATGCATGCATGGCTTGCACAAATCTCCACCACTATAAAATCGACAATGTCCTCTGGTGATGTCATCACATTGCTCTTTTTTAGGAGTTCCATTCTCTTTGCTCTCCACTGCATCATCTCTGATGGCATCTACACTGTCTTGGCGCTTACTGAATTACTCTCTGCTGCCATATGCTGGCCTTATGCCTTTTTAGGCTGTTCTTTGCTACTATGTTCTAGGATGTTGGCAGCTAGTCAGCCTCTCCCTAGCAAAGGAAAACTAAATCTTTTTTAGTGAATAGCCAAAGGCTATGAGCCACTGCACTCAACCAGGCAGCAAACAAAAGCCTGCAGAATGTCTCAGGCTAATCCTGTCTGTCTATTCTTTTAATCACTTCTCTATTGGTGGCCACTTGGAGTCCATAGCCAAGTTAATTATTTGGCTTACAGATAGAAAATTTCCTTTAATTCCTGTTGAATTCCTAATTATTATTAATGATAACAGCTAGCATTTATACAGTGCTTTAAGGTTTGCAGAGCATCATATCCATCAAACTCATTTGAGCTTCACAAACCGCCTAGTGAGGGAGGCACTATTATTATCCCCATTTTACAGATGAAGACGCTTAGACACAGAGAGACTGATTGTCTTGCTGAATGTCACTCAGCTATTAAATGTCTGAAGTAAGATTTCAACTCAGGACTTCTGACTCCAAATCCCAGACTTTATCCACTGAGGCACATAACTGCCTATAATAACTGAGTATCAGTCAATATCACCAAAACCCAGTTCAGGAACTCCATGCAACAAAACCCCACAACCTTTTGTGTGTCTGGGGCAACTGGATTCCTCAAAAATCCTACAATGCTCCCTGAATCACATGCAAAAAAACCTAGGAACAAGAACCAAAGAGAGAGATAAAGCCTCCACATTCCTACCATATCTGCCAGTTTAAAAAATAAAATGCTGGGGCAGCTATGTGGCCCAGCGGATAAAGCACTGGCCCTGGAATCAGGAGGACCTGAGTTCAAATCTGACCTCAAACAGCTATCACTAGCTATGTGACTCTGGACAAGTCACTTAACCCCAATTGCCTCACGAAAAAAAAAAATGCTCAGAAACTTTGTACTACAATGTGGGCCAGCATAGACTTTACTGTTCTCCCTAAAAATAGTTTAGGAAGCATTGGGCTACCCAGTATGGACTAGGTGGGTTTGATTTATTTACTTTTCTCATTTCCTTACACCATTTTGATTTTTCTGTTAGTTTTTCTTTCTGTTGTTCTTATCTCTTATAAGTAAATCATGGACAATTTGCCATTGAGGCTTCCCTGTAAGAGTCAAGGGTAAGAGGGGAAGAGGAAAGAGAATAGGAAGCTTAGTTCCAAAAGATGATGGCAATGGTAGGAGAAAGAATACGGACAATTAGGGAAAAGTCATGGAAGAGTTTTGAATCCAAGGACTTACTTTGGTTAAGAGACCAAGGCAGGTCTGAGGTGTTTGATGCCTCAAATTGGGATTTGGTGATTATGGAGGTATATAGACTATAAAGACAGATAGAAGTCCAAGGTCTGAGGTAAAAGCCCGTTGGGCTGATTCCAAGAAGGAATCCTGAATTCTTCAGAAAGCAGACTCCAAATCAGCAAGGTTTTGGGCCCAGGATTATATCCTTTTCAGACAGAGATTTCAAATGTTAAGCTGTTTAAGTGAATTCAGAGGATCATATGATTAGAAATGCAAGAGACTTTAGAAACAATCACATCTCTCATTTTTATATATGAAGATACTGAAGCACATAGAGGATAAGTGACTTTCCCTGGATCAACAAGTCAACAAGCATTTATTTATCTACTATGGACCAGGTACTTTGCTAGTGATGGATCTCCAAGCTAAGAAGTATCTGAGGGGCGGGATTTGAACTAAGATCTTTCTGACCCCACGCCCAGTGTTTCATCTACTCTACCACATTGCTTCTCTAGAAGGAAGAACATTAAGCTAATGACTGAAACAAAAGGTCTAGTCTTTTGCTGAGCCTCCCACAAACACTTTTAAAGACTATAAAGCCCATCACTGAATGTTGCCTTATGAAGAATGCACACGATAATTGACCATAGTGCTGTTACTCAGAGCCCCTACATTTCAGGTTCTATCTCCATATCCTTTGTCAAAACTGAGGGTGATTACACAGACAAGTATAAATTTTCAAATCCTGCTGTATTTATGTACACCAGCATAGTAGGCTAAGTACTGAATTAGGAATCATAGGTTCATAGATTTAAAGATGGACGGGACATTGGAGGTCATTAAGCCTCTTTATATAGATGAAAGAGCTGAGGGTCACAGTGGTTAACTGATTTGCCTGGTGTCTCACAGCCCAGTCAGAGCATGAGGCTAGATTGGAACCTAGCTCTTCCTGTCTCCAAATCCAGTACTATCTTACACTACTACAAACTGCCTTTCCAAGTCAGAGGGCTTGGGTTCTAACCTAGCTTCCAGGGAAAGATGACCAAATAGTCACACAAGACCTTTGCTTGGATGCCCAAGGAAATGGAAACCTGGTGTCATGGTGTCAGTTCCAAATGGCTGATTCACATGCTTTAACCAGCACATGCTATGTTGATATCACCAAGCAGGGTAGATAGGAAACCGGTATAGTCATAAATGGCAAATGCAGCAAAAGTTGACCTTTGTGACACCTTTGTGACATTTAAAAAGTTCAAGAGACATAGTTTCTAGATAATTAATCATTTTATTAATAATGCCAGCATTTTATTAATAAAAGAGGTCAGTGGCACTCTCAAATGCTAAAGACCATCATGGTGGATTCAAGGCTTATATGTCCTTAGAAGAGTAAGTGTACCAGAGGGTGGCAATCAACTCTGATTGGTTAACAATTAATGATAGTGGACCTATTCTATTAAGGGGCTGAGAGAGTGACATCATGTCATTCTTGGACAAAGAGACTATTGTCTACACCCCAACCACCCCCAGCCTTGGGCAATCTAGACAAAGGATCTACCTCCACCCAACCTTGCTTGAGTGGAACACAATAGGCAGGAATTCACCTTAGATTGGATGGTTCTAGGTTTTGTTAGAGGTCAATAATATCCTTCAAAGGCTGGACTTTGAACAAGGAAATAGGACAGTGAAAAGGCCTGGATTTTTCCCATAATTGGTTCTTAATAATTATTTCTCTCACCCTAAACTCTGAAGCCTTAAGTAAGCAGGATAATTTGTGAACCCTACCCTAAACCTGCTCATTGTTCTGAAATCAGCATCCTCACTTCTAGTCTAACCCTCTCATTTTATAGATGATGAAGCTTAGACTGAGGTAGATGACTCAGATGGTCCAAAGTCACACATCTAATAATAATAATAATTAATATGATTATTATAATAGCAACAACAACAACATTTATGTAGTGCTTACTATGTGCCAAGTACTGTGCTAAGTATTTCACAAATATTATCTTGTTTGATCCTCACAACAACCCCAAGAGGTAGATGCTAATATTATTTCTACTTTATAGATGAGAAAACTGAGGTAAGCAAAGGTTAAATGACTTGCCCAAGAAATAAGTAGCAATGTTGGTACATAACACCAGGCCTTCTGACTCCAAAGTCAGTGCTTTCCATTGTACCACCCTGTTTCCAGGCTCTGATATGATTCTGGCTTATTAAATCATATTAATATAACACTTCAAGGTCTACAAGGTCTTTTCTTCACAGCCATGCTGTGAGATGAGTCATATAAGAGTAATTATCTTCATTTTAAAGAAGAGGAAAGTGAGATTCAGGTAAATTAAGTAATTTGCCCATAGTCACACAGCTAGTGTCAGAGCTGGGGTTCAAATTCATGTCTCTTGAATCCATACCATCCTCTAAAACCACACAATCCCTATGGACTTATTCAGGAATTTTTGCACTGTAATAATTCAAGAGATCCTAAACAGGAAGAAAGTATTTGTAGCACTTAAAAACCTTTTCTGTATTTTCCATGTTTAACACTTATTTAGAAAGCATAATCAGTCTTTAAATGCATCTAGATCATGATTTTACAGCACCCACCATTTAGTCACAAATAGAGACAGCATGAAATCTCTTTGCATATACTATCTAAAGAAGTAACTCTCTGTCTCTCTGTCTCTGTCTCTCTCCTTTCTCTCTCTTTCTGTCTCCATTTCAGTTTCTCTTTTTTGTCTCTGTCTCTCTGTCTCTTTCTATCTTTTCTGTCTCTGTGTCTGTCTTCTCTGTCTCTGTGTGTCTCTCCCTCTTTCTCCCTCCTCACACACCTCCTCCCCTCATTCTGATGTTCTTTGGAAAATCCATTACTTTGTCATGATTTTTTAAAAATTTCATATAATGACTTTCAGCTTTTACAAAACTCCATTATGTGATTTTATGTTATAGTTCCCTTTAATTTATACGTAATTTTTATTTTCCTTGCCAGCTTTTCTAAAGTATTTGTTATGTTCTAAAGATATAAATAGAGCTATATTGGTGTCTTTATTTTTCAATACAAAATATAAATTAAAATGCTAAAATTTGCAAACAAAACAAAAATTATAGCATCTACTTAGTGCTTTAAAGTTTACGAAGTGCTTTCTATTTTCCATTTTTAAAGTATTATAACATTACCAAAAAAAAGTTTAGTATAAGACAATAGTTGCATTGCTGTTATTTTTATTACAAACTATGAAGAAAGGCCCCTAAAGTCATGATGTCTATAGAACCCAGAAGGTTTCAATCTACAACTGCCTGGTCCTGTCACTAAATTGCTGTGTGTTCTGAAGAAAAATCACTTCACCTTTTTGAGCCATCCTTTCTTTTTATAATGAAATGCTCATTTTTTGGAAATGTAAATTGGCTGGGTGTGGGGTTCACTGTATTAGTAATTGGCTTTAGCCTTTCTGAAGCTCAGAACTCCCAAACTCAAGCTATCCATCAAACCCAGCTTTCTCCAATACCAGAATGGTAGATTTCTTGAATGTGGAAGTTCTGAGCTACAGAATGATTAAAGCCTATCACTAATATGGCAAGCTGCAGGAATGCAGAGCCAGCCTGAGGAGGAGCAAAATGGCCCTGGTTGAAAAAATAGAGCTTGTTAAAATTTCTGTGTGAATCAGCATTGGGATCAGGACTGTGAGAAAGTAAGCATTTCTAGCCCAAGTAAGATAGGGAGACACAATCTTAAAAAAAAAAAAGGAATATTGAACATTAGTACAAAAAGTTAAGCTCACTCAATAACTATTAACTAACTCATAGTTATTAGTAATTATTTAAATTAATCTAAATTTTAACAAATCTTTTTTATCTGTTTTTAAATGTTTATTTAATCCAGTTTTGCTTTTATTTTACATTATTTTATAAAGGTTTCTTTTTTTCCATATTCCTTTATATTTCTCTTACTTGTCAGTGTGAATTGTATCACTTTATTCAACTACATTAGAGTGGAACTGAGATTTCATTGGTTTTGGGAGCAGGCTGGTACCTGCTCTACAACATAGAGCTTAAAGAGTTGTCTGTGGGTGATGGGATTGGGATCTGGGCCCCAGAAAGGAAAAACCCTGAACTTTCCCACATGGCCAAATCTGTTCCCCTGAGGCTATAATCCCATCTACTGGCCTTTCATCATGGACCTCTTATGGGCCCTTGCCATTTCTCCATTCTCCCTTGCCCATGTGGTCCAGGTCCCTGGAATTCTATTACCTCATAGACTACTTGGCCACTCCTAGATCCCTCCTACAGTCTTTCTGTATATAAGGTCCACCTTGTCTCCATTAAGATGCTCAGATTCCTAAAATCTAGCCATGGTTCAGATTCTTAAAATCTAGCCATGGCTCAGATTCTTAAAATCTAGCCATTGCTCAGATTCTTATAATCTAGCCACTGCTCAGATTCTTAAAATCTAGCCACTGCTTACCCAGGTTTCAGACTCCTTAAGAGTCTGCCCAATGAGATAGATGTTCTAATAAACCTTGTCTTTGGCTGAAAGAAGGCTTGGGTTGAATTCTTTCAGGCAGGACCCGTGTGTTGTGATTTTGGGGTCCTAGGACCCCTGAACCCCAAAACCGCATCATGGGCATTGAGAGGTTGAGTTATTTCGCCAGGATGATTTAACCAGTATGTGTTAGATACAGAACTAAACTTGACTTTGGGGTTGGCTCTCTGTCCACCATACCAGGCTGCCTGACTACATTAATGCATCAAAATTATTTCCCTATTATTAGAAATTTAAGTTCTTTCCAATTTTTCATGATTACAAATGATGCTGCTATAAAAATCTTTGAACAGATAGATCGTGGTGTTGTTTTTATTATACCTCCATGGTGTATTTTCAACAATGGAATTATTAGATTAAAAGGGATGTTTTTTTTTCTAATTTTCTAATTTTACTGCCAAATTGTTCTCTAAAATAATTCTATGGGTTTACAATTCCACCAACAATGAATGAGTTTTATCTATCCTTTCACAATCTTGCCAACAATAAGTTTATTGCTTTTCATTGTTTTTGCCAGTTTGATCTTCATGAGGTAGCAAATATAAATTTCTTTAATTTGTTCTCCTTGATTATTAATGAGATTAAACATTTTTTCAATTGATAATTAATGGATTTGGTTTTGGGGGATTTTGTTTTTTTGGGGGGGGCAGGCAATGGGGTTAAGTGACTTGCCCAGGGTCACACAGCTAGTAAGTGTTATGTGTCTGAGGCTAGATTTGAACTCAGATCCTACTGAATCCAGGGCCGGTGCTCTATCCACTGCTCCACCTAGCTACCCCTATGGATTTGTTTTTTACCTTTTGAAAATTATTTATAAAGTGGTTCAAGGATATGAATAAATAGTTCTCAAAAGAACAATTGCAAACTGTTAATAATCCTAGATAATAATGCTCCACATTTCTAATAATAAGAGAAATGCACATCAAAACAACTCTGAGGTTTCTCACCTTATATCCATCAAGCTAGCAAAGATGACAAAAAGTAAGAATAGTCACTGTTAGAGGGGTTATATTAAGTCAAGCATACTAATGAATTATTGATGTAGTTGTGAATTAATATGAACATTCTGGAAAACAATTTGAAATTATAGAAATAAAGTAGCCAAAATGAACATATTTTTTGACCTAGAGATTCTAATCTTAGACATATATCCCAAGGAAGTCATTGACAAAAAGAAGGGCTCCATATACAATGAGATGTTTATAGCAACACTTTTTGTGATAACAAAGAACTAGAAACTAAATACATACCCATTGATTTGTGAATAACTAAGCAAATTATGGTACATCAATGTAGTGAATTATTACTGTGCTTTAAGAAGTGACAAGTATGATGGACACAGAGAAGCAAGGAACAACTTATATGAAAGTAATGAACATCAGAGCCAGGAAAACAATATACACAATGACTACTGAAAAGAGAAACAACTATGAAACAACTGAAGATAAATACCACAAAAAATATAAAGAAAGATTATGAGAAAACACCTGCCCCTACTCCTATATATATAGAGATGGGGAGGGGAATTGTCAGAGTTCTAACATTGTATATAACATCAGACTTTTTCATATATACATCAATTTTGATGGACTTTTTCACTTCCTTTTTTCTTTTTTTTTTCAAACTATTTCTTGGGGCAGCTAGGTGGCACAGTGAATTGAGCTCTGGCATTGGAGGCAGGAGGACCTGAGTTCAAATCCAACCTCAAACACTTAACACTTACTAGCTGTGTGACCCTGGGCAACACTTAACCCAATCGCCTCACCAAAAAGTAATAAAAAAAATACATATATATATATATTTCTTATAAAAGATAGCTTTCTGATAGAAGGGGTGGGAGAGATAGAAGGGAAATCAATGCAATATGAAAACAAAAGATGTTAATAAAATCCATATTTGTAAAAATTATCTATTCATATCCTTTGTCCCTCTTATCCTTATGTACTACAATGCCTTCTTCTTGAAAATGATTGGGTAGGATTATATAATCACTTATTTCCACTCCAATTTTAATAACCTATGGTCAATTCAGTAAATTTGGTCATAAAAACCAGTCAAATCTATTACATGGCATCATCTAGGCCAAAAAGAAATGTGGGTTATGGATTAAAATTTTCTTTTTCTGGGCATGAGGGTAGTGGGAGAAGCATCATATAGATATAGCCATGCGTATCATTTTATCAGTTGATTAGGTATATTATATTATGTATAATATTTATGTATATTCTATCAATCATAGTTTCAGAAATTTGCAATCATTAAGAAGAATCAACCAGCTCTTCCTCTGTTTAATATTTTCCCAACTTCAAGTTTAAGCACAGTTATTTGGCATTTTCTTCTTTATTTTATTATGTGGAGAATATAAACAAAAGACTCCCTATTGATTGTGATGACCTTCAAATGCTCCTATTCTTAAATGACATTAAATCAAGCAAGCTTTGGGATAGCACAAAGGCTCTTCAATTAAATCTATGATTTAAAAGAAGTTCATTTAACCACCCACACAGGATAAATAAATTTAATGAAAAATGTATATTACTCAGATTACAATATGCAGCTTAATGAGTAGCCCCTTGACATACTCTATCAGATGAGTTCTGCAGCTGAGACCAGAATTGAATAAGAGGAGATGGACTAGATCTCCTTCAGGAGACTGTACCAAACTTTCTATGATCCCAAGCTACCCGCTATTACAAAGCCCATTTTTAAACCTCTAATACCTTCCTAAGGATGCTCTCTGACTTGAATACCACAATCACAGAAGAATCAAAATTTCAGGCAGTACAATGAGCAATGGAAAGATACATGATGGGTGTGTACATAGGCACTAATACATTATTGGTGATGACTTATGCCCAAATAAATGTTTTAAAAGATATCAAAGGTACATATGACTGGAAACAGAGTATGATCATTGAACGATAAGGAAAGATCATAGTCACAGCCAAATGCTGTTCTGGTACCTTTGCTATATTACCAAAAAACAAACAAACAAACAAACAAATATAGAGACCTTCAACATATTTGGTATTTCAGCTGTGGAGAATCTATGGCACGATATGTTTCATTTCTACCTCCTAGCTTCCCTGCCTTTCTCCAATGCTCAGTTCAAATCACACCTTCTGTAAGAGGCTTTTCCCAATCCTGCCATTTCCCTGAGACTATCTCCCATTTATACTGTCTATATCTTGTGTCTACATAGTTGCTATTGTATGTTGCTTGCATGTGAGTTTAGACCACTTGCCAACAAGAACCATGTTTTTGTCTTTCTATCTCTAGATCTTCATGTATTTGCTTCTTTGTGACCCCATTTGGGGTTTTCTTGGCAAAGATACTGGAGTGGGTTGCCATTTCCTTCTCCGTCTCATTTTACAGATGACGAAGTGAGGCAAACAAGAATTATGTGACTTGCCCAGGGTCACACAACTAATAAAGTGCCTGAGCTGGATTTAAACTCAGGAAGATAAGTCTCCTAATTCTAAGACCAGAACTCTATCCAGTGCACCACTTATTTGGTTACTCTTTGACAAGATTCCCACAGGATAAGAAAAAGAATAAAATTTTACTCTCTGGCAATGGTACAAGTATCCACCCTATTGAGAACATAGACCCTGATAAATAAAGAAGGAAGTCACTCTTATACAAATAGTTTCCTTTCCTTATCAGGAGCCAGAACTTTATATGCAGCATAGAATCTTTCAAAATCCTAATCATAGACTGTGAACTCCTAGAGAGACAAGATTGTGGTTTTTTTTTCCTTTCTTTGTATTTCTACCCCTTAGTGCAGTGGCTGGCATATAGTAAGCACTTATAAATGCTTGTCAACTGGATGTTGACTGATTGATAACATACACCAAAAAAAGAAGAAACCCCAAAGTTTGTTTGTTTGTTTGTTTGTTTTTGCAAAGGCCTCTGTTCAGTCATTTAAAAACTAAATTGCTTGTAGCCATTTCTTTTTGTACCTTAATATTTTGGATGATCTGTGATCTCATCAATGTGAAAACTCTCTATAACTACAGAAATCACCAACTATCCCACTTATGCCCAACCACGTCTATGATGCCTTCCAAAAAGCCCTATTTTCAAAAGCATCACAAACTGTTCCTGGTTTCAAGATGCTGCAAGGCTGCTCACTGGATTATTAGTGAGGTAGGTGTGGAGAATCCCTGCCCACTTGGATAATTCAGGGTCCAACCTTAAGAATTTTGGATATATTTGTCAATCCCCACTCACATTTCCATAGCAACATCATTAGATGCTGAAATCCTCTACTCAAAGTCAACTCAATGTAACATGGTAACCCCACTCACACATTTTTTAAAAAATTGCCATGTATTAGAGATGGATATTTTTGTCATTTTTTTCACTAGTAAAAATATGAAAAACAAAAGATCTAGAAATAAATTTTAAGCATCCAGTACAACCCTAAGGAATTACAAACAATTATTTGGCATTGCATCCAATTATCAGATTACATACTTTTTTACTGTAGAATAACTCTCTTCCCCAAAGGCACTCACTGAAATTACAGGATACAAGTAGCAAAAAAATTATATGCTCAGCTTTATACCATTTATAAGTGGATTAAAATCTAATTTGTTTTTTTCTTTTATAATCTTATTTTTTCCAGAAGTCTGTTTTTGTATGCAATTAAATTGAAGCTATTCTGTCTGACCATCAGAGACCAAAGGATAATGAATTAATCTATTATGGTATACTAGAAAATTGGGGGACACACATACACATACCTCATATCAGTTTTAACATTACTTTGAATGCTACTATAATTTCCTATCAGCCTAATTCTCAAAGAATGCAATTGCTGCAAAAAATTTCAGGTATCTGTGGCTCTGGTCTCTGGTGACAAATACACAAAGAATTAATTCATCCTTTTATCACACCCTTTCAAAATGAAGTTTTCATAGTATTTTCATGAAGGTTATAGAAAACCTCCTCCCAGCTCAGGCATTTGCTCTATTTTAAAAAGCAAACACATAAAGGACATTTTTCAAAAGGGAAAAGATTATATAGGCTGAAATAAACAAGCTAAGTCCCTTTTAGGACATAAGAAATAATTGTACAGTGAGTTACATAAGCAATAATGTCAGTACTCGAGCAAAGACATTGGTTTATCAGTCTCACCAAGTAATTCCCCGTTTCTTGAAAGGTAGAATGAGAACAGCTTCAGTGGATTTATGAAGTAATTGGGTTTTTTGTAGGTTGTGTTGTGTTGTGTTGTGTTTTTCCTTTTTGCTTCTGAATGATTGCAATGCAGAGACTGTAAGCATTTTAGTTCTTCTACCTTCAGATGCTAATTGGTTTGATTGGTAATTAGTACTTATATCTTTGCTTGCTCATAGTTTTTCTAATAGAATGAGGGTTCCTTAAAGGCAGAGAAAGGAAGAAAACATGCATTATTAAGCATCCACATATGTTTGCTCCTCCAAGCTACTCTGGAAAGTGGGTGCTATTATTATCCTCATTTCAGGGTTGAAGAAACTGAGGTAGATAGAGGTTAAGTGAGTTGCCTTGACACAGCTAGTAAATATTAGTTGAATTGAATTAAATCATTGAATTCACCTGATGTAAAATAAGTGATATCTGACTCTGGACTGCTCAAGGTAAACCTTACCAACCAAACAATTTAGTAGCTTCAAATATTCTTGTGGGTCTGCATAGGCTGAGCTGGAGTAGAAAGAGCATTAAACCAAAACATGGGAATTCCAATCCTTACTCTGCCAGTAATGGGTCATATGACCTCTCTGTGAGGTTTTAGGCTACTCACCTATAAAGTGGTAGAATCAGTCAATATAAACTCTAGTGTCCCTTCTAGAGTTAACATTTTATCATATTGTGAGTCTATCAAAGTAAAACTCAAAGTAAAAGATCAAATAAAAATTGTACTAATGTGACTGAAGCTGTGAATTTTAATTCTGGTGTGCACCAATTGGTCTTGCTCTGATTTTTACTGTAGGTCACATCCCTGATCCCAAACAGCTGTCTAAAAATATTTCCATATTTGGTCACTACAAGGAGAATAAGCAGGCACAGATGAATGAGTAGGATGATACTTTCCTCAAGAACTCTGGGCCCAGGTGAGCTGCAACAATGCTGGGGTATTTGGGGACATCTTGGCCTCCAGATGCAAGTTCTTCCATATCCACTTCTCACTCTCCTCCCCCAAGTTACTTATTAAGAGGTGAGGGTAGAGCCATAACTGGGAATTCAGACACTTGAGGAAAATTCCAAGGTCAGAAGAGAAAAAGACCTTCAGAATATGTGTTTCTCAAAAGCAGTCAGCTCCAGCTGGGTGCAGTTGAACCCATGGGAGAAAGTAAGCTTAGGGAAAGAGAGCGAGATTAATAATATAGAGGTGGAATAAGTGGGAGGGTGTGCTCACAGAATGTGCTGCTTTTGCCTCTAAGCTGGGATCTTTTCTAGATCCAATTTTCTTCTACATGGTTACTTTCCATAGATTCTTTCCACTGAGCTACCAATAGAATCGGTATAGAATAGAATCGGTAGAGAAATCTCTACCGATTTCTGCAGATACTCCTAATGAACTGCTCTTTAGCATTGCTGAGATGTTCTCTGGGAGGCATTCAGCCACAGTCTCTCTCTCCAACCCCACATCCTTAGTAAGAGGGGGTCTGTCAGGGACTAGTTAGCAGTTTGGTTATTTCAGACTCTAAGTTAGCTGCCTAGAAGAAACATTAGGCATTTAGGTCTTTGTTTTGAATTTCTTGTGTTCTTTCTCAGGGTTTCTAAGTTTAAAGGTTCATATGAGTTATCTAAAATTCCTTTTTAACCACCATAATTCTCCTGGTAAACTAACCTATATCCTCTTTAGCTTCACAGAATAGTTATGAGGAAGGCACTTTGTAAATCTTAAAAGCATTATATGTGTTCTTTGTAACTTAATAATTAGCATTAATTCCCACCTATAACTTTTACTTTTGCATGATTTTGTTGCTAGTATTTACTTTTAAATTATAATCATTTCCCAATACACCTCATGTTGAATATGTCTTTATTAGAGAAAAAAATAATCAAAATCAACTAACACAGTGACTTGTGTTTGATAGTCTGTGTGACATGACGTCTGTTCTTTCCTATTTTTTTCACCTAAAGGAGGGAAGTTTATTTAATTATTTATTCTCTGGGTCTAAATTGATTGTTGTAATTAATCAGACTTTGCCTTAATTTGACTATTACTGCCCAAAGCCTAATGTGAATAATCTGGGCAATATAAGTGAGTAGCTTATAGGAATGACAGATTCCTGACCAGGGATGGAGGGCCCCTAACAAGGACTTATAAGGCAATGTTTTCCTGGAATATTATAAGGCTTACTAAATCAAGAAAATTTACCTATGAATTTCCACCAAGCTAGATACCATGAAATGTAGCTTCAATGTAGAAAGAATGTCAGAAGAGATACCCAGAGTTCACAGGTGACAGAATCCAAGAAACAAAATAACTAAAATTCATGGCCTCAAATATCAATATACATATATACACAGTACAAATAATATGTAAGATGAACTATACTTGTTAAGGTAAGGAGATAAATTTGACCTCATAAGTACCATGAAGACTTGGTGGATTAAGATTTATGATTGGAATATAACTTTAAAAGGTTATAGCTTATTCTAATGGCACAAGACAAGTTAAAGCTAAGGATGTAATAGAATAGTATTGTGAAGGTGGGAGTCAATTGAATGAATCACTCCCACCTCAGTTGAGGTAATTATCAAGATGCTACATCCAGGTGAGATACATCTTGAGGAATCAATTGATCAGAGATGTAAACTTGGGTGTGAACAAGGGCTAGACATCTCCTCTGAATCAATCAAAAGTATTTCAATTAGTGCAACAGGAAGTCAGTTTGGTTCGATGGAGATTTGACTCCATGGGGCTTATGGAGAAAGCGACCCTAACCACTCCCCTGAGTGGGAATATCTTGCAGTGAGGTGGAAAAAAGTCCCTTGGTTTCCTCCTACCTTCTGCCTTGACCAGAGGAGGACCTTGTGGATTTCAGAACACTAAAGGATTTGGACTTCTCATTGAAGTCCTACCAGAATCAAGACACAGCAGGGACTGAGGGCAGTATCTTCATCAAAAGTTGTGGATAAAACTGAACATTTTAAGGAACAGTAACTTCATGACTCAACAAGGAGACCAGCAGAAAAGCCATATCATACCTAAGGGGAACTTGATGAGTCCCACAAAAGGGAGAAAGGGACTTTCATCAACAAGAAGCTATGAAGTATCCCTTTTACCTCAAGCCCTCTATCCCTTATGTCACAGACTTTTTTTTTTTTTTTTTTTGGAGAGGGGCAAGGCGAGGTAGGGGAAGAGAAACAATTTGTACTAAATGTACTCACTATACCACCTTAATAAGTACCCCTTTCTAAAAGCTAAATAAGTCTGGCTAACTAATTGGTATCAACTCAAAATCATGGGATGAGGGGCTTACTGGTGGGAGGCTGGAATTAAAAAGGTTGGAATGGATGACCTCAGATCTCCCTTCCAATTCTGATATTCTGTGATTTGGGGACTTTCTATCCTCTGAACAAGTAAGGAGCGGTCCTTAAAAAAGGGATCACCAAGACTGTCGTAGCTGAAATAGGAAGGTCATGCAGGTCTGCAATCAGGCAATCATAGGCTGAACCCTATCTTGCTCCCACTGTCCACTTGTCCACCAATTTGAGGCACCTCTTCCCCTAAAATATGATCAGAAGGGACCCACTCTTCAGGTCTAAAATTCTATAGCAAAACTTCCCGGGAGTAACATCAGTTCACACAAGAGGAAAAATAACAGTAGCACGTATGATATTAAGGTTTACATTATCTCATTTAATACTTAAAAGCACCCTCTGAGGCAGGAATTACAGGCATTTTATTCCCATTGTACAGAAGAGAAAACTGAGTCATAGAGAGTTTAAATGGCTTTTCCCTGGTTGCACAGATGATTAGTTTTAGAGATGAGATGACTTCATGTCCAACATTCTTTCTTACTTCTCCAGTGAGAATGAATAAGATCACTTAAGAACTTTCCCTGAATCACTATCTATGTACCTACCTGCTGAGTAAGAAATCCATCTCTATGATACAGAACATTCCCTTTGGATCTTCCAGAAATAATTGGGAAAGTCTCCAGATCACTAGCATCAAGCAATGCTCTGATACTGTGTTGTATTGTCCTGGTCCCCATTACCATTTTTATGAACCCTACAGCTCACGTCTGTTGCAGTCATTCCGTCCTGGTTCACTTACATTGTTTAATCTAGACCACATAAAAATTCCCTTTTCTCCCATCATCCTTAGAAAATGTCTGATCTGGAAGGGACCTTGGAGAATATCTAATCCAACCCTTTAGTTTTAAAAATGAGAAAACTGTATCCCAGAGAAAATGGATTTGCCCAAGTTCACAAGCTAGCTCATGGAAGGAGTGGACTGGAATGTGTCCTGCTCTGACCACAACATTGCATCTTTATCTCTTGTTGGCACGCTCACACACACTATATTCATATACCCTCAGAAAATTTGTTGTTATTATTTGCAAATGGGGCATAGAGCAAACATTTGCTTTATGTCAACAATCATTAAAGATCAACAAACAATACTGTCTAATCCTGTGGCATTCTATTTTAAAAGGGTTTGATGTTTAATCCATCTCATTAAAATAGCTTTCTATTGGTCCAGGAAAAACTACTCATAATGCAAGTCCTATACATCTATGGTGCTGGACTCATTGACCTCAAAAATCCCTTGCATCATGAATAATTTGAGATTCCATATTCTTTTCAAATACAAAGGACAGCACATTGTCAGACACTTGGATGAGAAGCCTGAGAGGCAGAGTCATGGAGTAACATGTTGGTTTTGGAATTGGGAGCGTGGGTCTGCATCTCAGCTCTGCCACTTAGTACCTGTGTGGTCATAGGTAGGTCACATAAGCTCTTGGGGATTCAGTTTCCTCATCTGGAAGAGGAGAAGGTCAGTCTAAAAGACCTCAGCTGCACTTTCTATTTCCTTGTCAACAGACTGGATGTTCGTCAGGTATAATACCACTACCGAATGTCCTTTCAGAATGTTTCCTTTGTTCTCTAGGGTGCATGAGCCGCAATTCTCTTTCTGGTACTCTTTTTTTTAGCAAATGTTCATCCTGAGCCCTGCAAGATGAGGTGACCAGGCGTCCCATGAAATTATGTTTCTTTATGCCTTTGGATTCCTGATGAAACCAGCTCTGCCACCTCCTTTGTTCCTCCAGCTCCCAGAAAGCCTGTGAGCCATCCTTCTATTTAGCTGCAAACTTCCTTTGTCTTCAGCTTCATTTATCCCAAGAAAAAAATGAAAATTGTTTCAAAGGAAGAACCATGCAACAGTTACTGAGCAGATCTTAAACGTGGCATTACACACATTTAAAAAGAAAACACAGGGGCTTTCAGGAATGAGCATTTTAAAATGTTGTTTCTTTACCTTTTGTTTGCCATTGTGGGCCATGTCTGGGTGCTTCCTGTTAAAAATACTCTTGTTCTCCAAAAATAGCACTTTTCAAAAATTCTTATTGAGAAGCTGAAACCCCAAATCCTATTGCACGTAATCCTATAATGCCAGAAGGACATCAGACCCTGTAGCCAAAGGTTTCATTAAATGTATCTCCTATTGCTAAAAATGGGTGGTAGTGAGTTATTAAATCAATAATCAGTGAATAAATACATAATAGATTAGTTTTCGAAATCTCAAGCAAAATGCAATCTCCTAAGCCACCCAGTTCTACTGATTTTTTTCATCTTGCTTCTCTAATTTTGCATCATTATTTAAAAAGAGAAAGTAACCCAAACTTTCTACTCTTTCCCCTTTGTAAAGAAAATAGAAAGCGGTGTTCACCTTACTGCTTGAATTAATAAATGTAACAAAATTGTCTACATGTAACTAGAAATCACTAAATTTGCTCATTTAGGCTTTTTTTTAAGTTGTCAGTTCTCCTTTCCCTATTTGGTATTGATTATTTTCATTAGCCATATGGACTAGATCTATGTGACCGTGGTAGATCTGAAAGGGACTGTGAGTTTTGGTTGGTTGGCTTCACTATAGGATAGTTAAATGGTGACATAACTGGTAGGAACCTCAGTCCCCAGGGATCTGCTGCTGGGACTGAATTAACCAGCTGTGGCAGATTGCACCCATAGACTCATCTAGTTATAAGAAGCAGACATATGAAGACTGAGAATGACAGCAAGATGGGAAATTTCAGTCGAGGTAACTTTCCTAAAGACCCAAGATGACAAACACCAAACTGAGGTAGGCACCCAAAAGGTGTGAATCAAGCTTTACCCATCTGTATTTTACATGACTTGTTACTAGTACTTTTTTATTTCCATCCTTAATATGGTAAAGCGTATTAGGTGATCTACCAAAGATGATTTCTTCTTCAGAGCCATTGTCATGTTTCTGTTGTATTTAAGACTAAAAGCACTGAATTCTTGGAGCATTTTCAAAATTTTACCCAGTCCAGCATTCCATTGTAGATGCTGCCATAAAAAAAAAGTCACGAATTATATTGGATAAGTCAGTGCACCTCCTATAACTCAAATTAGGCAGTTTGATTATGAGTAGTTTTAAAATTTCAACAAGGATGGAGAATTTCTATATGACTCATAAAGTTGGGATTCTCCCCCATCTATAACTAGCATGGAGTGACTGGTGTTTTGCCTGAGGTACCAACATTGACAGGGTGTTTCTTTCAGTAGCATAGAAACAACTGAGCCTAGCTCCTAGTTTGAGCTTGAATTTCACTGCTATAGGACAGAGGTCAACAAACTACCCTGAAGGGCTAAAACCACAGGCCTGTTTTTGCACGGTCCTGAAACTAAGAATGGTTTTTAAGATTTTAAAACAGAATAAAATTTTATTTAAAAATACAAAAACCATTCTTAGCTTGCAGGCCATACAAAAACAGGTCATGTCCTAACCTGAGCAGCAATCTGCTTGGTATAAGAAATTCCTAATAAGAAAAATTCTTCTATAAAAAACAGAGTAGTAGCAGATACTCTGAAGGTTATAATCTTAGAAAGATGCCTGGGGCACTGAAATTCTAAATTACTTGCCAAGGGTCACACATCTAGTATGTGTCAAAACCAAGTCTTAACTCAAGACTTCCAGACTCTAAGACCTACTTTCCATCTACCGTGATATACTGCTTCTTAGCTGACTCTTGTTTAGTCATTTTCAGTAGTGTCCAACTTTTCATGACCCCATTTGGGTTTTCTTAGCAAAGATACTGGAGTGTCATTTCCTTCTCTACCTTATTCTATAGATGAGGAAACTGAGGCAAACAGGGTTAAGTGAACAGCCCAGGGTCACACATCTAGTAAATGTCTGAGGCCAGATTTGAACTCAGTTAGATTAGTCTTCCTGATTCCGGGTTTAGCACTCTATCCACTGCACCACCTAGCTGCCCTCACTTCTTAGTTAGTACTTAGCAAAAATGATTTGCTTAAAAGAAACTCTCAGATGGCCCAATTTCTCCCATCATTCCTATATATCAAGTGTGCTTTTCCATGAACAAACTCTCACTATATTTCAAGGTTCCTGTCTCCCTCTGTAGCAGTGACCTGCCTCCACGGTTGTGGACTTCTTTCATGCCACTTTCCCCTGGGCACTTAGGGTTCTTCCCACATTTACCATTTTGAGGAATCAAGGATAAGTTTGGTTAAATTTCCACCGTAAAAAGTGATGTTATGATCCTAAGCATCCTACATTTATCATACCTGGATGAAAGAGTTTACTGAATGTTGTTTAGGCCCTTGACCTGGTTTTTATAAGACTTTATTGATTTCTTTTAGACCTTGGGCCAGTGGGCCAGAGAATTTGTTCATAAATACATCCAGTGAACTGCAAAATAGAAATTCCTTTGTTTTCTGTAAAATAAGGATTATATCTGTTATACTTACCTTACAAGATTGATGTAAGATTCCATGAGATAGCACATATGAGGTACCTGGCAAACCTAAATTAAGTGCAATGGAAAGAGCACTGACTTTGAAGTCAGAGGACTCAGGTTTGAAAATTAGCCCTGACCCTTACTGTTTATATGGCCATTGACAAGTTACTTACGCTCCCTAGGCCTCAGTTTCCTCATCTGTAAAATGAAGGGATTGGACTCAGTGACCTCTGTGGTCCCTTAAATTTCTAGACTATGATCCTACGAAATGGTCATTTCATCACCATCACCTGGGGAGTATCTTCTCAGGACTGGAAGAAGCTCAAATATTTGTACTCATTCTGTTTTATCCTGCATTAAATACACACACACACACACACACACACACCACTCTGAACATAAGAACAGGCCAGATATATATACAGGACAGTTAATAATTTGCCTATACAGCTATATCCTGACCTCCTTGAATCCGAGTTTAAAAAACAAACAATGAAAAACCACACAGACAGGTTGAGAGAAGGGGACAACGTTCAAATGTCTTGAAAGGGAACCTTCTTCAGCACAGCCATTTCCCTTTGGTGAGTTAAACACTCACATGGACATCTCTTCTCAGAGGCCTCTCAGAGGAAGGAAAAGAAAGGTTGAGAGGATTAAGAGGAGGTGTGAAGAGTTTATCAGTGGACTAATGAAGGACTTGGCAGGTTCTGAATCTAGCTGGAAAGCTGCGGAGAGTTTGATATTTCTTTTTTAACGTTAAAATGCTGTTTATTCCATTGGTTCTAACAGATTTGATATGATTGCAATATATATGTATATATATGCACACATATATAATATAATACAGTATAATATGGTACAATATAATATATATATACACCATATGTTTTTATATTATATGTGCATATTATATATGCACACATATATAATATAATACAGTATAATATGATACAATATAATATATATACACTATATGTTTATACACACATATATACACAGACATAGATCAATGTCATTCTATGTCTCTGTGTATACACATATATGTGTATTTACTTAATTTTTTTCAATCAAACATAGTGATGGCACCAGTGGAAGATTAAGCTATGGCTCTGTTCTTATAGATAGAAAATAATTGGATTCATTGCTTAATTGCAACTTATATCTGGGACATCAAAGTGCATAAGGACAAAAAAAATCCAGAAGGAGAAACTAAAGGAGGGCTCATGAAATAGCATCAGTAAAACAGCCTGTGATTTCTCTTCTTGGCTACCTCCAAGGTATTTTTTTTTAATTGCATTGAAAATTGCAGAAGTCTGGGGCCCATATGATCCCTGAATCATAAGTTGTATGGTTTATTTCAGGCTTGCAGAATCAGCCTCACCTCCTGTAAACCCTGGGATAATCTTCTTAGAAGAATTGTGGGAACAAGAAGACCTACCTTCCTCTCCTTTGCCCCCTCCCTGTTAAGATGTAGTGAGTCCAGAGTTGGTGTGGTTCACTGGAGGTCTGTCTAAGGATTCCACAGTACAGGCTGGAAGGTGGGAGGTGGGAGGGTGTGGAGAAGGGAGAAGGGACATAAGTAAACCCATGGTGTAAGAAGCTTCTTTATGGCTCTGGTACCCACCTCGGTGTAGTGTAATGGAAAGAGTGCTGGGTCCAGAGCCAGGAGGGTGGGTTTGAATTCTGGCTCTGACACCTATAAACCTTAAAGGATTACATTAAAGTAAGTTTTTATTAGCGGAGACCTTGCATCTATTTTTAACATTTTACACACAGGACTTAATGACACATTAATTATAATTTTAATTTTTTTTAGAGATCATTTAGAATTACATTATTTGCCAAAATGTGCTAAATGTTTAAGATATTCTCTTGGAATGATGTTTAAAACACATTTCTAAATACCGTTTCAGTGTTCTGGACTTAATGTGCCAGGGGAAAAAAAGAGAGGAAGTGTGGGTGAACTGTGTGTCTAACCACAGTGTTAGAGCTCCACCTAGTATTTCCACATGGAAATGTCAAACAATGAACCAGGGTTTAGGCATAAATGTAATAAACTCTATAGGATAAAAACAAAAAAAAAAAGTCTCTTTATGTTCAGAAATGCCAAGCCTGTGAAAGCAAAGACTTAGGTTCTTATGCCTTAAGTGGAAAAAAGGATCCTTTTTATATAGCAGTGTATCCTGCCTAACCTAAGCGTAGTAGAAAATGCAAACGATGAGGAATTAGGAGACAGAAGTTCTAATTCTCTCTCCAAGAATTTTTCAACCTTGGCCAAGTCATTTAATGTCTGTGCTTTCAAGTTCATCATAAAATGGAGAATGGGAAAGCACAGAAGAATTTCTCAACTGTATCATACTCAGTGGGATACATAGGTTGTCATATCCAGAAGTAAAAGGAAGATTCCAGTGGTCGTGGAAAATATGGTGATATGAAAATAACCTTGAATTTGGAATCAGGAGATCTGGATTTGAGTCCCTGGTCAGCTATTTAATATCTCTGGGGCTGTGGGCAAGTCATTTAACCTGTATGAGGTTCATAGCTACATAGCTTTAGAAAGGACCTTGAAGGTCATTTAATCATAGGGTCATAAACTGAAAATCGGAAGGGATGTTAGAGATTACCGAGGACATGCAAGAGAGCTGGAATTATTCATCAGAAAAATAAAGGGATTAGATTCCATAATCTGTGAGATATCTTCCAGCTCAAACTCCTAAGAAGACAAGTGTGTCCTTCCCTACTTGCAGAATTACCGCACCTCATTCCTCATTCTCTTTGACTTGGACAGAATTCCATACTCACTCTGCTTCTTGAAACCTCTCTTCATTCCTCCATTATGGACTATTGCTCCATCATCTCCACTTCCTTCCTTGACTGTGGGCATCACCCCAGGCTCAGTTTGGGACCCTGCATTGTGTTTCTCTGCATTTCCCCGGAGAAATCCTATCTTCTCAAAACTATAACTCTCACCTCCTTGCTGATTTAAATACTGCTCTATCCCCATCCTTTCATCTGAGCTCCAGTTCTGGACCCCAGCTGCATACAGCACACCTCTGATATGCTACTGTTACTTCAAAGTCCGTTTCTCACCATTACCTCCTTTATTCAATTAGGCTCAAAAAGTCCTGTTGATTCCTATTTGAAATATATTTCTTATTCCCACAGTTTTCTTTACATCACACCCCCTCCCCCTACTGCCTTAGTCCAGAATGCCCTCACTTCTTATATGGATTATTTAAACAGTCTCCAATTGATCTCTCTGTATGTAGTCTCTTCCCCTTCTAATCCCAATCTGTATGCTTCCACCAGATTAATCTTATTAGAACACTGATTGCTTCACCTTCGTCTCCTGTTGAAAACCTTCAACAGTGTTCTAATACCTAAAAGCTTAAAATATACAGTCCAAATTCTTAGCCTGGTATTTAAATCTCTGTTCAATTTGGGCCAAATCTATATTATCAACTTTATCCTACACTACTCTCCAACATGAACCCCCAGATTCAGCTCAACTAGTTTCATCCATGCCCCTTTATTACTCTATGCTTGATCTCTTCTCTTTATTTCTGTTCATGTTTCACCATGTTCATGTTGAGAGTGTTCTCTCTCCTTCTCTCTACCTAAGCCTGTAATAATTATTCATCCTTTAAACCCCAACTACTCAATGAGGCCTTTTCCAATTGTAACAGCCCTTGCTACCTAGAGAATTTATCTTAGAATTTATCTATACATTATCTTTATTAGTGTTGGTGTTTAGAGGTTTCTTAGGTGAGAGAAGAGAAAGAGAGAGTTCTTGTTTTAGGGAGGACCCTAAAACCATTGTTGTGTCCTCAGGAAAGGAAAAAGGTACTAAAACTGTCTTTCACTGCTGGAAAAAGATTGAAATTGAAATTGAAATTACCACTAGCTATATCAGTGAGTCAAATGGAATGGTTGTAAAAAAAAAAATTCAGGGGCAGCTAGGTGGTGCAGTGGATAGAGCACCGGCCCTGAAGTCAGGAGGACCTGAGTTCAAATCCGGCCTCAGACCAAACACTTGACACTTACTAGCTGTGTGACCCTGGGCAAGTCACTTAACCTCAATTGCCTAAAAAACAAAAAACAAAAAATTCAAAGGAGAGAGACAGACAGAGAGAGAGAGAATAGGCACTCAAACCCAGGTCCCCTGTCTCAAAATCCAATGCTTTTTATGCCATGTTATATTTGCCAGTTCAAGGGACTCTCTTTTGCTTGTCAATGTTACTTCCTACATGTCCCACTGGGTATAAAGTATCTGGGTTTTCTGAGTTGAATATATATCTATATTGGGGGTGGATCTGGTGGTGGGGGTATATATATGCACACATACATTATACATAAAATATATATATATATATAGCTATCAATATGGATATATAAAAATGACTTGCTTTCTCAAATAAAATATTTTAAGGCAGGGACTGCCATAGCTTCCTTCTGTATCTTTCACAGTACCACTGAATGAACTTATTTTATGCATTGGACAAAACTCTAAAACACGGGGGACTTCTGCAGATTGGCCTCATGGCACAAATCCAAGGATAACCTTGGAATAACCCGAACTGCCTGGAGAACTCCTTAGCAATATTCTAGATACCCAGATATTCCTGTAATTATTGGGCTCCTTAATGTTATCATTTAGTCATGTCTTATTTAATTTTTAAAAGCTAATCACCTAAGTTCCAAGTTGAAAGCTGTACGTGCATGTTTTAATAGTCTCATATATCCTTATTGATATTGCTAAAAATATCTTCCTGTGAGGAATCAGAAGCTAGAGCCGTGTGTGGAGATTCCAGCTTACCTTCACCCTAGACTAGAGAAAAGATCACTGGGTCAACACAAGAAGCTACCCTAGGATGGGTTAGATAGAGTTTCCAGCTTTGATGCATATTTGTTAGGAAGTCATTAGGCTCTTAAAATTGCAGATTTGAAAACTAGATGATTTTGACTGAGTGAGAAAAGGCATTCTTTATTTGGAGGGCCCTGACTTTAGCAACCAATCAGGTGATGATGGGAAGTCTTTGTTCCCATACATCTCTCCTTCCCATACCTATCACTGACTAGTGCTTGTTACTCACCTCACACTGACGCCAAGAAGGCTGATTAATCAATCCATCGATCTTGATTAAGTGCCTTGAAATGCCCTGAAGAATCACACAAAGCAGTAGTTTGTTCCACAGACACAGTACAAGCTGGAAAAAAGTTCCCTGCCTCCGATGAAACACTCTCACCATACCAATTATCTGACTTGATTATGGTGTTCTGTCTTCTTTCCTGTCTTCAAGGTGGCATTTAGCATAAAATATTCACATACTTGCTTGATACTAAGTACTTTTATGTAAGGCTATGAGATACCTTTATGAAGAGAAACTTGGCACCAGAGAGTTGCTAAAAATGAGACACATGACAATGAGAAGGGTTTCTTTTTTTCCTCTTAATATATCCACCAGGTAGAGAGTTTTAGAGCTAGAAAGAGTCTTAAATGACATCTTATCCAATTTACTGATTTAACAAATGAAGAAACTGAGGTCCAACTAGGTTAAATGACTTACTCAAGACATAAAACCATTAAGAGGAAGAGAAAAACTTGAACCCAGGTTTTCTGACTATTTACAAGACAAGGTTCTTATGACTACACTTTGTTGATATGTGTACAATAATTTTTTTTCAGATCAAATTGAGCCCCATAGGAGTGATTTGTAATGATGCAAAATTCAGATTTCTTTAGGTACTCAATAATTTAGTAGGGAAGAGAGGAGCAAGGGATTAGGGGAGGTGGCACTCTTTGTATTTGGTCCCAAGACTCAAATGAAATTCAGAAAGGAAGGTGAAGTCAGGTATTTCAAGCCAACCTCTGTCTCAGACTCTGAAACTTAAACTCATATTTTGCAGTGGTCTGAAATAAAAAAAAAAAACAACCATCTAATTACAGTACTTCATAATTATAAACTAGTCAAACTGGTTCTGAGAATTCAGGTTACTTCAAGCTTTGGGAGAGGGTGAGTATTTTCTCACTGGATTATCACCTACCTATTAAGTTATGTCCCTAAAACTAAAAAAATGAAAAGAAAAGGAAAAAAATGTTAAATAATAACACCTTATTGTTTTCCCTTAGCAGCATATTGTGACTGAATTTTCCTTTGGGTCTCAGAAAGCAAAAATTATTCTGGCCTTCTTGAGCAGGGCAAGGTTGGGAGATGGGACTCCCAATATACCCCTCATAAAGAGGTGAAAATTTCTCTTTCTCTTCCCTCCCCACTCCCCACCTTGTCCAAACATGTAGCTCTTATGATTCACCACCTCATACAAAGTACTCACCTCCCTGTTTAGATGTTGTGCAAATGTTTTATGTATTTATTCAGCTCAGTGTATCCTCAATATGTCTTTTTGAATCAGCACTGCCTATCTTTGAGTGGATGCAGCTAGAAGAAAGGGGAGTACCTTTGTTTAACTTAATGTGAATTTACTTTGGGCACAAATATATGGAGTACAATGGGTAATAATAATAATAATAGCATTTATATAGCACTTTATGGTTTGCAAAGTGCTGTGCACATGCTATATCATTTGATGTGATCTTCACAACAACTTTGTGAACTATTATTATCCCCATTTTACAGAGAAAAAACTGAGGTAAACAGGCTAAGTGACTTGCTCTATGTCACATAACTAGTAAGTTTCTGAGAAAGAATTTGAATGCAGGTCTTCTTAGTTCCTGGTCCAGTGCTTTTCCCCGCTTCACAACTCAGCTACCTTTTAAGTTTATACATATATATATACATATATATATATATATATAATGTTTATGTGTGTGTATGTATTTATGCATGTGTATAGGTATATGTGTATCTATGTATGTAGGTATACATACACATATACCTATACACACAATACATACGTGTGTACACACATATACACATCTATTTGTACATACGTGTAGGTATGAGTATATATAAATGCATATACATGCATACGTGTGTGAGTGTGCATGTGCAAATATATAACCCTAACCCTAAAAATCCTCTCTATATAATAAGTGGTAGCCTAGTGAGTATTCTGGGTATCAATAATAAAGATAATCAAATGGTCTTTGATCTCATGGATATGAGCAACCTTCCTACATATTCCACCACTAGTTTACCACAGGGGTTGCTTCCATGTACCGCCAGGGTCAACAACAAGAATTTATTATGTGTTGTGGGCTATCCTCTCTTTCTTTTGACTTCAGCAGGATGAATCAAACACTGGCACCATTCATCAGTTATCCCTGGATCTTTCCACATGACCAGCCTTTCTTCTTCCTCATAGGGTCAGAGATCAAGGGCTGGAAAGGATCTTAGAGGTTAACTAATCTAACTCCTTCATATTACAGGTAAGGAAACTGAGGCCCACTAAAGTTAAAAGATTTACTCAAGGTCATGAAGGGAGAAAAGGATTTGAATCGAGGTCTTCTGACTCAAGTGTCACTACTCGAATTTCCATTATGCCATACCTATGTATTTCTTGGATAATGTCTTTTACACTGATTCTCCTTTTCCATTCCTTAATTGTAATGTGTTACAGCTGGCTCATGGACACCATGAGTTCCTCTTTTGAACAATTTTTACATTCAGTCCTTCAAAGACTATATGTTCGTTAACTCTCAGCCATGCAACAGTACCAGAAAAATGCCAGTAATAAAAAGATGAACCTTCAATTGAGGGAAATGGTCAGGGTCAATATAATACTTTTGTATTTCCCAAAGGCAATCCAATCTACTCTCCTATTTAATTCTGGGCCCGATTTACCATGCATTTTCAGTGTCTATATAAGATACACACACACACACACACACACAATGATGGGCAAGAACTATTCATCAACCATTCACCTGAATGACATAATCTATACAATAAGAATTCTTCATTCACATGAGTTTCCCTATTCTAGCTGCCACATGGGATCAGTCACCATGATGGGAGGAGGAGGGAGTGAAAGAATACCATCTCTCCCCCAACACCCTCACAAGGAGTCTAGTGAAAGAACTAATTGTCATTTAGGAGAGTTCATAGAAAGGAGTGAGCTAGAAGCTGTTTCTCATTTTTAATCAACACAGAATTACCACCCAGGATTTGCTGTCATATCAAAGGGGAAAGCCCCATGAAGACCTTTTAGCTCTCAGACACCACATGACCTGATGCAGTCAGAAGCCTAGTCATCACCAAAGCACCTAAGGCCAAAGTCATGATGACTAGCAGAAAGCAGGTAGAGGGGTGTTACCTATTCTCTGTGCAATTTCCCCTCCCTGCCTAATTCTCTGATCCAGAATTCTAAGAACTAAATACCCTATTCCTGGAAGAGTTTTATCTAATTTGGTCACCGAATCCATTCCTTTTGCTTAATTATCTTTATATTTTTACAATGCAGGGTGGGGAAATGTAAGTCAGTGAGATTGTGATGTAAAGACAGAAAACATCAATAAAACACATTTTATGATAGTTTTATCAGAGATCATCTCTAAGGTTACATAAAACACTGCATTTACATATATAGCAGCTAGTCAGCTAGTCAAAGGTTAATTATTCATTTGATCCTGATTTGCATAATGAAAGTTGAAGAGTTCCCCTTCCCACCCCCAAGAAATCCACCTGTCCCCTTACAACCTACTCTTTAATGGAATTGGGTTAGCAGAAAGGAGAGGCAGAAAGGAAGCGGTAGGGAACTGGAAAGATCGTACTATTCTAGACTTTGAGCTGCAAGGAGACTCATTGGTCACCAAATCCTATCCTCTCATTTTACTGATGAGGAAACTGAGGCCTAGAGAATGTTACTCATGGTCACAGAGATAGACAGTGATAGGTTAGGAGTCAAACCCATGTCCTCTACAAAGCCACCCCTCTCTCTACTACATCATCTGATCCACTAATTTATTTGTGAAGGATAAGAAAATCCATTCTGAAATTTTGCAAAAACATAGCTTTTTGCTAGTTTGGTTTTGTCCAGACCTGGGATTTCATAGGTTTAGGGAGCCATATACCATGGAGTCATGGTATGGAAATTCCCTTCACCAATGTAGATTAACAACTGGCATATAACCTAGAGTCTTTCTGAGTTGCCTGAGACTCTAACAGGTTAAATGATTTGTCTGTGGTCACCCAGCTAGTAAAGTAAAATATCTAGAAGCTTTGAACCAAAGTCTTCCTGGCTCCCAGACCAGCCTTCTACCCATTCCCCCAAGGTTACCTCTTGTGTGACTGATTAATGAGGCCAAAATAAGCGGCATGACTTGGCTCAAGGACATGTCACCCTCTGTGTACTTTTCTCGTTTTTAACAATTTTGGAATGACTTCATTACAAGATGAAAATGACCCCAGGCTTTGATGAATCAGACAGGAAACAAAGTGGTTTGTCCCAAATCACATACATTTTAATAGACACTTATAAATTGATTTGCCAAATTTATAAAGATTGATAGATTCATTTTAGCTACAAATACAAGATGCAGAAAAGACAAATTCAATGGAAGGCATTTAAGGGCAAGGAAATATTATGTCCATTTGGGATATAAAGTCACTACAATCAAGAGAGGTTCAAGTCAAGGTCACTTAGCCACTCATTGGAAATGCCAGGCAAAGAGAATCCAGCTCTTCATATTCCTCATTCCATACTCTGTTCATTAGCTCAAGAGGCACACATCATCTAAGCATTCCCTTTATGTAGTTAAGAGTTACAAAAATGTAATATCTGATTGATTCTCAAGTGATAACCTTTGGGATAAGCATATAACATCCTGTATTCTTCACTATCTCTCACCTCCCATATCCAAGCTGTTGCCAAGGACTAACAATTTAACCTCTGCAACATTTCATGAATACTTCTCCCACTCTAGTGCAGACCCTCATCACCTCACACCAGGACTATTTCGATAGTGTACTGATGGGTCTGCCTGCCTCAAGTCTCTACTCACTCCAATCCATCCTCCGTTCAGCCATTAAAGTGAATTTCCAAAAGAGCAAGTCTGACCATGTTATGGTCAACAACACAAACACACACACACACACACACATACACACACACACACACACACACACTTATACACATCATTAATTCCAGGGCCCCACTATTGCCTCCAGAATCAAATACAAAGGCCTCTTTTGGTATTTAAAGCCCTTCTTTGACTAGCTCCCCCTTACCTACACCTTACTCTCCAACACATACTCTTCAATTCAGTGACACTGGCTTCCTGGCTGTTCCATGAACAAGAAACTCCATTTCTAGTCTTCAGGCATTTTCTTTGACTGTCCCCCATGCCTGGAACGCCCTCCCTCTTCACCTCTACCTACTACCTTCCCTACATTCTTTTAAGTCCCAACTAAAATCTCTTCTATAGGAAGCCTTTTCCAAGCATTCAATTCTAGTGCCTTCCTTCTATTATTTCCTATTTATCTTGTATAAAATTTATTTGTATATATTTGTTTGTGTGTTGTCTCCCCCATTAAATGGTGAGCTCCTTGAGGGTAGAAACTGTCTTTTGCCTCTCTGTATCCCCAGTGCTTAGCACAGTTACTGGCATATAGTAGACATTTGATAAATGTTTATAGATTGACCATTATAGAAATTTCATAAAGAATGTGGAGAGGATTAAATGATAAAAACACTGGAAGAGTAGGAAGGGGCCACGTTGTGAAGGGTTTTACATCACAGATAGAGAAACATATGATTATGGAAGTAATGGAGAGCCCCTCAATATTATTGAAGAAGGGGGTGACATGGTCAGACCTGTGCTATGTGCCCAAGAGCTTTGGTGATTTTACTATGACTTTTGACACTATTGACTACCCTTTTCTCCTGGATTCTCCCTCCTTCCTTGGCTTTTGTGGCTCTGTTCTCTCTTGGGCTTCCTCCTACTTAAATAACCACCCACAAAACTCCTTGCAGGATCATAATCCATGTCCTCCTCCCTTTTGTTTGAATGTACCCAGGCTCTTTTCTCTCTACATGTACTCTTTTCTCTCTACACATAAACATATAGTCTCTTGGTGGTCTTCTCAATTTCTGTGCAGATGACTCACAAATCTATATATTCAGAAGTCTTGCTCCCTATAGTTCATCCCAAATTGCCAATTGCTTCCTCCATCTCAAGGTCCCTTGGGTATCTAGAACTCAAGATATCCAGAAGAGAACTCATTCTCTTCCCCCTAAACCTGCCCATTCTCCAAATTTTCCTATAGCTGTTTAGGATGGCATCATTCACTCTTCCATTCATCCAGGTTTACAACTTCAAAGTCAAAGTCAAGTCTATACACACACACACACACACACACACACACACA
>NW_020954580.1:2209577-2232484 GCF_900497805.2 Vombatus ursinus | reverse complement strand
ATATATATATATATTAACCACTTAAGAGGGTATCTATGTTCTATTGACAATCTAGGTCCCTCTTCTGCTTTGATTCAGAGAGATTGCATGTATGTGTGTGTGTCTGAGTTTTTCAAGGATTACCCCTACAGTGTCTAAATGCTTTCTGTACACTTCTGCTGCTTTGGAGATTCATTCTGACACAGAAAATCTACTTTTTTTAACAAAGCTATTCACTTTGCAGGTGTTCATTAATGATACTTAGTTCTAATCCCCTTACCCCTAAAGCAGACTTTAAAAGGGACCCAGATTGGCACTTATGAGCTCCGTTATGCCAAGAGAGCAAAATATGAAAAAATGTTTTTCCCTCAAATGTGATCACACAGATCCAGACATTATGAAATAAATTGACCTATTTATTTATCTGATTTAAAGTGTAATCTCATCTTTAAAATGTGAATAGAAATAAATAGTAGAAACTCAAAATAACTATTAGATTCCTTTTTGTAAAAAGTATTCTACACTGAATAGGAAGCTACCTTAAAACTTGGGAAAGAAGAAATTGACATAAACAGCTTTGAAAGGTTAAGTTCTTCGGTCTGAGCAAATAACTAAAAGTCTGGAATCAAAGGTTCTATGGAAAAAAGAGGGCCAGGTGAGATAGACTACAAAGATTTATCAGAGCCAGCTTTATCTTTAGGAGGCAAATGACTATGTAGCTATTGTTCTTTCTGTTGACCTCCCTGCATGCGCATACACACGTGCACACACACACACACACACACACACACACACACACACCAGAAATTAACAAAGAAAAGAAAAGATTTGTTTCACCTACTGAGAGAATTTCATATTTCAAATTATAAAGGGAAATCACAGATGTTATTACTATTGGAAAAACAATCAAGAAAACATCAATAACTATTGCCTACTTACTTATATCATCAAAAACCTTATGGTAACAATCAACACAAACATCAAAAGCAATTTTGACAAAAGCATGAGAAGGGAGACTTCCATAAATGATATTCTACAGCAGGCCATACCTTTACAATCACACAATTGACTAAAAGGTACAGAGAATGCAAGATTGCAATGCACTTGTAGGATGACTAGCAAAAAACATTTGATTGGGCTGAATAAGATGATGACTTAAAGATTTTCCTCCAACAAGGCTGTCTCACATGTATATGTTAAAATTATATACTATTCTGTGAAATAACATGAGTTAGGCAAAAGCTTGGTGGTGCAGTGGACAGCACACCATCCCTGGAGTCAGGAGGACCTGAGTTCAAATATGACCTCAGACCAGAGGCCAGATCCTAGGCAAGTTACTTAACCGCTAATTTTGGGCTCTGTTGGCTCAGAGTGAATGTAAATAATAATTGTTTCATTTTCTCTTAGCAACCCTGAGGGTCTTCCCTTCCCAGTTTGATTTTTTTTAATCTACTTCTCAAACAGGCCTAATCAATGAATGGATGTTGCCTTACTCAAAGTGAGAACTTGGAAAGACCTTAGCTTAAAAAGACCAAGGTCTCCCCCTGCATCCTGGGCCATCTTCAATTGTCCTTATCTGTATCTGGCCACTGGACCCAGATGGCTCTAGAGGGGAAAGTGAGATTTGTACAGTCCTCCCTCATTTAAATCCAATTCAACTGCAAGTCATGGCATCATCTTCCTGATGTCATGGTCCTCTTTGAGAGCCAAGGACAAACCACAACCACAACCACACAATTGCCTCCAAGAAAAAGAAAAGAAATAACAAGAGTTAACTCTATCTGATTAGCCTCTGATTTTTACTACCAAGCAAGGCACCAAACTGTGAAACTTATGCATACCAAAGGTATTTCCCACAGTCACGGAGGACATCCCATGCAAGAGTCCAAATGGAAGAGATTCTCTTTAGGTTGCAAGGTCTTCCAGAGGTTCCTTTTTGTGAATGACACAGTGATTATATTAAGTGGCAAAACTCTGTAGAATCTCTCAAATGAAATCCATAATTGTTCAAAAGAACTCACTCTAACTATTTACACTGGAAGAACCACATGCGCAAAGAATGCGTACTAGCCAGAAAATGGTCTTCAGTCGAATAGACAATCTGTAGAGCTGGTCTAAAAGCATAGATAGATAGATAGATAGATACACATACATACATGTGTACACACATATATGTGTATCCACATTACGTACAGATATATAGGTATGTATATATATACACATATACATACATATGTTATATATATATATATCTTAGCCAAATTTTACAGATATATAATAGACTGAGTCAAGAATTGAATAGGAGGAGTTGAGTAGGTTATATGGCATGTGGGGGAATTGTACAATGTTTTTCACCACCCCAGTCTTGTCCCTGAAGCAAAAGTCCATCTTCTTAATGCCAATATTCTCACAGTGATGCTAAAAAGTCACGAATCAGGAAATTCCACAACCTCCAAAGAATTAAATTGTGGGTCACCTAAGGACAATGGAGAGATGCCTGATGAGAGTGGATAGAACTAGCCAAAAAAATGCATGAGGGAAGTGACTTAAAAGGCATCATCAGAAAGATGTTCAGTGGGGAAAGAAGATGAACTGTTCATTTAGCAAGAGCAAAGGGTAACCTTTAAATAGACTGGGTGCTTCATTGGTAGCAATATCAAGGGATCTAAAGGAAGGCCCCTAGAATATTCAATGAACCCACCCCTGAAAGAAAAAATGTAGGAGATAATGAATGAGAATTTCCCAGGATGAAAAAATGTGGATGGATTAAAATCTATGCCTCCGGAGGGAGTACCTCCCCACCCCCCACACCCACCATTAATGAGAGCACTGATCCATAGTGCATAGGACTTAGGGGAAAGTGAAACGAAGGAAGCAAATCTGATAGGAAGAAGACCACCATCTTCTATGAGGCTCTGGGCCTTAAGGACAGGGAAGATTGAAACTGTTTGGACTTTACTTCCCATTAGACTATGTGCCTGGGTACAGGATGAGTGCATCATTAGGACAAAAAAAAAAAAGAAGGGGCAGCAAGGTGGCATAGCAGATAGAGCTCTGGCCCTGGAGTCAGGAGGACCTGAGTTCAAATTTGGCCTCTGACACTTGAAACTTACTAGCTGTATGACCCTGGGTAAGTCACTTAACCTTGATTGCCTCACACAAAAAGAGAAGAAGAAGAAGAAGAAGAAGAAGAAGAAGAAGAAGAAGAAGAAGAAGAAGAAGAAGAAGAAGAGGAGGAGGAGGAAAAGAAGATAATAGCCATTGCTGGGTGAAAGAGGTTGGGGAAGAGAAGGAAAGACACATAACTGCTTTAGAGACCAAAAGGAGAGGGAAATGAACCAGGACAATACGATAACTACACAGAAACATGGAGTAAAAGAAGGGTCGGAAGATACTAGTGAGAACAGCTTTTAAGCCATGACAACAAGGCTTATTCAATGACGCCCTGAATCTCCACAAACACAGTGAAACATGAAGCTTGGAAGAGATTGTTTCCCAAATATTCTGGAGGAAAAGGAAAGAGTTGGTAATAGCCCCAGAATATGTATGACAGCTTCCTTGTTATTAATTTTCATTTCAGTCCTTATCAAATGTTTTTACTGTCTCTATGTTGTCTTTTGCATGTCCAGCATTGGCATAATGGACAGAGGAATAGTCAGCCTGGAGTGACATCATATACCCTCAGAGATCCAGAGATGAGTAACACAGTATCACACACACACACAATCTCTGAATTTATATGGATAAAAGTCCAAATGGTAAAGACATGTAGGTGAAGAATTTATCTCATTTTCCCCACCTAATTAAAAATGGGTACTTCTAAGGTCACTCAAATCTAATAATTCACTCACCTATTCTAACAAGGCACAAGCAAAAGCATTGAAGTTACAAAATATTCAACTGTAACTGAGATTAATATTAAAATAATGATTAAATAAGCTCACACAAATTCCTGACTGAATAAAATCTCTCCCTATCTCTACCCTATTCTTAAGTATATATATGCTTGTGTGTGTGTGTGTGTGTGTATGTATGTGTAGAAAAAGAAATGAGAGTTTAGAGTCTAAACTTTAGACCTACAATGGCAGTAAGAAGAGAAATAATCTCACTCCTCCCAAAAAAAAATAAACAGTTCTGATATAGAGCTGATCTACATATGTCACCTTAAGGTTTGCAAAGCACTTTACATATATTTCCTTATTTGATTCTCACAAGGATCTTGTGACCTAGGTGCTATTATTGCCTTCATTATTGCATTCATTGATGAGGAAACTGAGACTGAAAAAAAAAAGTTAAATAATTTGCTTAGGGTCATACAACTAATAAGTTTTGTTCTGGTTTTTAATAAAAGGAGTGGAAAATGAGATATGTGGCATGTGGGGGGGACAGGAAATATTGCTACACTCGTAATAGTTCTGGAGGAGTAAATTATCAATGAGATAGACAATTTGTCACCACACTCAGCCTTTGCTAAAAATGGTACACTTGAGAAGAGAAATTTCTTGTCAAATGTCCCAATTTTCCCAGAATTCTCCCTATTCCCCCTCATGGCCATCATTTTTTGGGGGGATGGGGTGTTTTTTGAGGTTTTGTTTTTGTTTTTGCTATTGATAAGGTCCAAAGTTCTTTGTTTGTTTGTTTGCTTCTCCCATGCCTTTGGGATCTTTCCCTTCTTCAAATATTTTATGAGTCTATCCCTCTATGTCCCTACAATTCTGTCACCTTCTACATGGATCTCACTCCCCCTAGTAACACTATCTTCATCCTAATGTCCATCCTCCTCTTTTCACTTCACAGCAGAGGGAGTGGTGATCTTACCTCACCGTGGAACCTGAGAGAAGGGAGGAGGGAGCCAAGTCAGGCCTATAAAGGTCTCTTTGCTTCACATACTAGTGCTAATCACACAGTGCTAGTCCATATTCTTCTGCATTAGTCTCAAGGAATACTCCACTCATTCCCTCCTTCTCCCACTGTACTTTCTGAGTTCTGTCAAGGGTAAATGGATGGCCCCTACACATCCTTCTTTTCTTGTCCAGCTATGGACAGAGGCTTGAACCTATGATTAAACATCTTGTGTCCTAATAGCTTCTCCCTACCTTTGTAAACCAAGTCTCTCATCCTAATGCTAGTAGGTTAGAGGAGGATGTTAGTAGGCCCTTACCCTGGCTTTTCTTGACTTGAGGTACTAGCTGCTACAGTGAAGTTGGAAAGCTTATTCTTGGGAACTGAGTTCAGGGAAGTTACATGGACCTTTGCTCTAGTCAGAGTTTAAGTCAAGCATGACAAAAAATGCCCACAAATAAATTTATGACCCTAGAACTCCCTTGAAGCCACTCTTGGTGACAGAAGGGAGAAGGAGTGGGGCAGGGCAGGGCTGGAGAGGAGCTCACATTTGCTAGAACAGGGAGAGAAAGCCTATCATCTAATAGGCTTCTATTTTAGCTATTCTTTGCTAACTAGGTGCTAAGCTCAGTTGTTCCTTCCTTCTGAAGTACAATTTCCATCAGCATCCCCTGAATTTCAGCAACCTGGGAAAATGCCCAGATGCTCTATCCTAGATAGGTCTCTGACTCTAATCAAGGTTGGTCTAGTGCCCTAATCTTTTTATCAAATGAGTTAGGAATGTGGGGGACTTTGGAAAATACTTGGAAAAGGGAATTGATGAGATTCTCCTATTCATACTACTTTCTGCATTCAACTATAACTGCCCGCTACAGAAATGATTTTACCATAAATTAATACCGTACCTAGGAAGGAAAGAAAGGAGTTACAGGTACAGAACTAATATGTCCTAAGTAGGTTTATGACCACATAACTCTCCTTCCAGCAGACTCCATTCAGCTCTAACTATTGGTAGACAACATGTAGTCTTCTGGAATCACATGATCTTCCTCAACCACTCAGCTACAAGTACTATAATTCTCCAACACTTTCATATTTATCAGAGGTTTGGGTTTTTCTGGTCCCTGATTCCTCTCCAAAAAAAAAATCATTCCCTCAAGTATATCCCCCAGAGATATCTTCTTCATACAACATTACTTCTTTTCCTGACTTTGGCCAACTTTTCCCTTTCCTGTCCCATCCCTTTCCACTCCCTCAATGCCTCAGTGAGTACTGCCTAGACGGCCAAATCATGTTGCTGCCTGTCTACACTGGAAACCAGATAAGGTCATATTCTTGGAGACTGAGGTCTTTATCTAGCTCCTTTCTGTCCAAATTCACTGCTGAGGCCACCTGGTGGATGCTAATCATGGCCGATCACTACCTTTTTCAATTTTGTTCATAAATTTGCTGGAGCTCTCACTTAAAGCAATAGTGTTCATCAGAATCGAAAGTTGTCAGAACTTTGAAATTCTGGAATCACCACTCTTGGAAATGCTGCATACCCTTAGCTTTGTTTCTTCATATCCTTTCCTCTGCTTCTTTGGTCCGTGAAGAAATCCCCAGAGACAGGCAAGTTTGATTTCTAGAAAGCAGAAAGTTTTGCAAGCTTGGGATAATGTTCTCAGGGGTGATGAGAACTGAATCTGTGAAAATGTTGAGTTTGCTCATCAGAATATAAAAATAAAATAAGACCTGTCTTGTTTTTATGATGGTATGGACTTATAACTCTTTTTAAAATCTCTATAAAGTTATCATCCTTTCAGGGACTGGTCCGGGAGATTTTTCCCTCTTAAAATTCCTATGTATAAAAAGTCACAAATCTAACAGGACAGGAACTCTTAAAACCACAGACATGATTAAGGCTCTGTTCCTTAATAAATGTGCAACAAGACACTTGTCAGCCTTTTAAATAATGAGCTGTGATCTATGATAAATGTGCCAATAACACATTTCCCAGGACAGCATATTTCAAATTGGTAGGCAATAGTTGAATCACAGCAGGATCTTATTTTTGCACAAATTACTTCTAAACCCCAAACACATCTAAAATTAATTTCTTTCATCACATTAAAGCAGGGCCGTTAATCATCGGAATGTGTTCTGGTATTTGACAGACATAAAAAATTGATTTGCATTTCAAAAGAGGAGAGTGCAAACATAAAAAAGCATGTTTCTTCATGTAGAATGAAGACTTTGCATATTTTGGTCTATGGAAATTATATTGATAATGTGATGGATGATCAGAAGAGAAAGTATGATGATTTCTTGATAGACTTCTGTGAGAAGAGCTACTCTTTCTTTCACTACCCAGAACATGCTAAGGACACTGTCTACAGGATTATAAAAGTGTTTGCTCAAAGAACGAAACTTTTAAAAGCAGCTTCCTTTTGGAATGGAAATGACAAGTTCTCAAAAATCATACTTAAGAAGATCAAGCCCTCACAGCTTTTATCAAATTGGTAAGGACCACACAGGACCGTGATGGTCCCAAAACCAAACCAAGGAAATTCAAAGGGGATCGTCACCAAAAAGTTGGTCATGTTTTAACTATAGGATGTCATGATAACTCCTATGATGGCTTGGAGGGATCTTAGGATCATAGATTTAGAGCTAGAAGGGACCTTATGGGTATTCAAGTCCAAATCTCTCATTTTCAAAGGCCCAAAAAGACTAAAGGACTTCCTAAGGTTATCCAGTTCATCATGTCTGAAGTAGGATTCAAACTCAGGTCTTCCAGATGCTATCCATTATACCATAGAGCCTCCATAGGAAATATGATATGTATTTGTAAAGAGAACATGCAACACATATAAAATGATGGATCTTTTAAGATATTGCAGCTAGCTTCAAGGGACCCAGGAGCTCCCAAAGTACCCATAACCCAAAAGTCTATTTCTCTTTATCAGCCAGATTTAAAGCTTAAGTTCAAACTCAAGAGTTCAGAGTCATCATAAAATGGAACAGTAGTGAGTGTCCCTCCCTAACCCCTCATGGGAAAGTCCCATAGAGAGAAAGAGTTGTATGTCGTGGGTTCTGGAGAGAGGAAGAATACACCAGCTATTGTAATCACTTCTTTTAAAGTCTCGAGTGGGCTGACCTTCCCGGCTTTGTGGTTAGTTCTCTGTTACAGGCCCCCTTCCCTCTGCTCTTGTCATGGGGGCCAAGGGATCATTGCATTATCCCAAAGTCCAAATCTTTCAGCACCGACTGAGCCTGCGTGGCTCACCAGAAAGGGCCAGGCAAAAGTGTCATCCAGTTCCAGACTAGGCTATATGTGATGCACTAGAACTGGTCAGAAAAGTGGTGTGGGGGAGGAAGCAGAATTCTCCTGATTATACCCATTACATCGAAAATATCATGTAATGGGGACTCAGCAAGGATATGGCATTGGTTCAGTAGGATGCAGCTCCCTTACCCCAATTCACCGTGATGCCATGCCTATTAACAACGGTGTGTTGACTTACATGATGGCGGGTTGTCCTTCAAGCCTTAGAAACACCAACTACTTGTGTCCCTGACTTTTATTTCCCAGGCAATTGGGAAGTCATAAGAAGTGTTCCAACCTGAGTCTAGATTGATCAAGTCTCAAGGATGCTTTTGTTTTCTTTTAAGGAAATTTAGAGGTATGTTTGATGAATTGTGAAATTTAGAGTTTGATGAATTGCAGTTGCTCAAAAGAGCCTATGGGCATTTAGGTCCCTGGCCAAATTAGTAGTAGATGTCACTCATGTTAAAATGGGAAATGTGAAGGTTTTGTTAAAAATATTTGGAAATTCCACATATGTATCTATTACTTCACATATTTTCTTAAAAATATGGTGACTGACTTTTACCACTGATTTGTTGGAAGGTTCAGTCATGGTATCTTTCTCCACTCTCTAAAGGCTGGTTTATCCCGGAGAGGATCTCCACAAGTGTAGAAGTAAATAGAATACTGGTCTTGGAGTCAGAAAGACCTGAGTTCAAATCTTGTTTTGGCTACTTACTAGCTGATCTTGGGTATGTCATTTAACCTCTCTCAGATTCAGTTTCTTAATGTGTAAAATGGGGATGATAATAACCCCCATACACAGGATAGTTTCAAGGATCAGCTAAGATAATATGTGTAGCCCTTTACAAATTTTAAGACATTTTATAAATGTATACTAATATTTTATTATTGTTACCATCATCACCATCACAATTATTTTTGCTATTATTATGGTTATTGTGATTACTCATTCTTGCTACCACTGCTGCTACTACTGTTTTCTCCTTTGGAAGGGGCCAGGTGAAAAGAGAGTCCTGTGACCAGTAGGGCAGCTACATCTAGGCAGTGACCTGGAACATACTACTACAAAAGCTGAAAAGGCCCATCTCCTTCTCCTCCAACCTTCTCCCTCCTGAATTTGAGCTAGACATGTCTTCCTGGGGAAGGAGAAGATGGCCACTGAAAAGCCCAAGCCAAGGAGTGTGGAATCCTTATATCCCTTCATCGTGAAAGAGAATGAAAATTGGGAAGAAAAGTATCATTCATTTTAACGTTGGAAGCTCAACTTTTAAAATATCTTATTTCACTTTACATTACACAGTGAGTTGTCACATTTTAATCCATATTATATTTGTCCATTTACCGTTTTATCTCCCCATCTAAATCACATGCTCCCAGAAGACAGGGACTCAATTTTGCTTTTACTTCCTCCATCACTTTGCACAATTCTGCATGTAGCTGCTGCTTATTGGGTATTTGTTGAACTAATGAATGAATGAATGAGTGACTGAAAGAATAATCACTGGTAACTCAGGATCAAGCCAGATCTAAATTTTCCTTTATCAGTAATGAAAAAAAAAACCTTCGCATGTATTTTTATGTCTATTTTAATATTTTTAAGCACAGGACAACTCAATGTTACCTTATTAGCCAGTGCTTTAAAAAAAAAAAAAAGTAACTTTCAAGTGACTGGCTTATTTAAGGTAATGGCTTGGATATAGTGGGTAGAGTGTCAGCCTCAAAGTCAAGAAAACTTGGGTTCAAGTCCCATCTCTAATGTATTGATTGACCCTAAACAAGTCACTTAACGTCTCATAGGTCTGGTTAATTGTCTAAGATTATAAATGGAAGTGAGGGGGCCAACCTGCATTGGTAAAGGAAGTTTCCTCACCTGGGATTCCCCATATTAATGGGAATATCACAGGTCCCCTCTATGGTACCTGATTCTCACTGTGGACAAAAGGTGAGATGAGACAAAGCCATAGGACCTCAAGATGTACCCCAGTGCCAGGAAGATAATTTATTAGCTGTGTTTCCCTCTACCCTCCTTCCTTTAAGTTACTTCTGTGGAGGGATGGGTGGCTGTTTTCTTTTTAACATTTTCTCTGAGTAGCCTGAGGTTTCTGTGGAGTTTCATCCTCTACAAAAACTCTATTTATGGTCATCTTTGAAAATTCTCATGAGCCCTAGGACACCATAACCATCTCTCAATGGAAAGAGCACCTTTGTTCAAAAAGAATAGAAAACTTAAATTCTTAAACCTTAAGAATTTCATCTCTAAAGAGAGAAGATTGTTGGAATGTTTTTATTATTGTTGTTGTTGTTATTATTGTTATTTGTGTCAAAAGCTTATCCTGTAAGATGAGATTACCAAATCTCATCACCAAGTACAGTCAAGTCCTTTATTTATCTGCCTCTCCAAGGAGAGTCAATGAACCATCCTTCCATCCAGCTATAACTTCTTTTGGTCCTCTAATTCCATTTATGATTGGCTTAATATGATTCAGTTCCCCCAGAAGTATGACCACTTGTAGGTGACCAGGAAAGGATGCGACATTTAGAAAACCAATAGCTATGTTAATGCTTATAGATTTTGGAAAACAAATACAACAAAACAAAAATATTTTTTTAAAAAATGATGATTCTTTTCCACTACTCTACCATCATCACTACAGAAGCAAAAAGGGATGGCACAGGACTGATGCTTGAATCATATTTTTCTTTGTTTCATGGGTTACCAGTGGTTAAAGCATTCTTTACCAAGTGACCAAGTGTTGGTGCATTGGAAAGAGTTCTAAACTTGGAGTGCTGAACTTCTTTCTAGATCTGAGTTTAAATCTTGGCCCTGCCACTTAATACTTATGTGACCTTAGGTGAGCTATTCTCTGAGTTTCTGGGTTTTCTGAGTTCATTTCCTTATCAGTAACATGTGAGAGTTGAACTAGATGACCCCTTCCAGCTTTAGCTTTATGATCCTGATGCATGGTGAGGCTCTTCATATTTAGTTATGCTAATTCTCAGATAGCAAACATCATATGTTGCTACAACCACACTCTAAGCCTTTTCATTAGGATAGACCAAAACGTGTATTCCATGGGTATAGCCTTCAAGAGCTCAAGACAACTTTCACATCATAACTTTTCAGAATAATATTTTGTGAAGTCCTCCACATAGCAATCAAAATCAACTCCCTAAGACACACAAGTCTAACCACATCACTTTCCTGCTCAAAAATCTTCACGGACACCTGTCTCTAAGATACAATACAAGCTCCTTATCCTGGCATTTAAGGTCCTCCACAATCTGACTCCAACCTTATACCATACTATTCCCTGTTACATTTTATATTCAAGTCAAACTAGCCAACTAACTATTCCCTGAAACTAGATTCCATCTCTCGCCTCCATTCCTTTGCCCAGTCTGTACCCTATTCCAGGAATGCATTCCTTCTCCTCTGCATCTCAGAATCTTAATCATTCATCAAAGCTCAGTTCAAGTGACACCTGCTACCCAAATCCTTCTCAGCGCTCTCTCCCTCCTCAGATCATGGTATTTTACCTGTGTACATGATAGATAGGCAAATATAAATTCATTGAAGGTATGGAGTATTTCATTTCCTTTCTTTAAATCCTCAATACTTAGCACAGTAGCTCAACCTAGTAAATGCTTAGTCAACCTTTTTTAACTTTATTAAATTTTATCTTAGTCTTCCTTCTATTAATGAATTGCCCAAATGACAAATAGTGACATATCACATATGTGACCCAGCACGACCAACAGCAACAACTTCCCCACACCCAAAAACAGATTTACTCCCAAATAAGCATGGAACATAGAGCAAGGACAGATAGTTTTAGTGGCATTATTTAAATTCCAATATGAAGAATTTAGGTTTCTTTTAACTATTGTTTAAAGCAAAGCTTTCCAAATACTTCAATGGCATGTTAAAAGAATACATGTTCTGTCATTTCAGTCATGTCCAATTTCTTCATTTGGGGTCAATTTGGGGTTTTCTTGGCAAAGATACTGGAATGGTTTGCCGTTTTCCTTCATTTTACAGATGAGGAAACCGAGGCAAATAAGGTTAAGTGACTTGCCCAGGGTCACACAACTAATAAGTGCCTGAGGCCAGATTTTAACTCAGGAAGATGAATCTTCTAACTCTAACCTAGCACTCTAACCATTATGCATCCCAGCTACCCTAAAAGAATACACAGATATGGTATATGATGTGTTGTCCATCATCACTGGAAAACAGTATGGCATTGTGGACTGGATTTAGAATCAAAGGTTGTGGGTTCAAATCCCAGTTTATTATTTATGAACTATCTGACTATGGGGACAAGGCTTGTCATCTCTCTGGGCTTCAATGAACTTATCTGTAAAATAGAAGGGTTGAGTGAGATGGGATCTAGGTCCCTGTCAGCTCTCAATCCTATTATTCAGACTTACGAAGATGAGGATATTGACCCACATTGTAAGCATGATAAAAAAAAGTTGAGCTCTTATGAAGGGGCAGCTAGGTGGTAGAGTGGATAGAGTGCTGGACCTGGAGTTAGGAAGACTTACCTTCCCAAGTTCAAATATGGCCTCAGACATTTACTAGCTGTGTGACCCTGCATAAGTCATTTAACCCTGTTTGCTTCAGCTTTCTCAAAAATGAGCTAGAGAAAGCAATAGCAAACTACTCCAGAATCTTTGCCAAGAAATCCCTAAATGGGGTCACAAAGAGTCAGACACGGCTTAAAAAAAAAAAAAGCAACAACAATTTGGATGGTTTTACTTAGCCACAAACTCAGTACTTCAGTTTGGGACCTATGTCATTTGTGAGATGGTTGCCTAGAACTAAGAGAGCATTCTGGAACTGCAGGCCAGATTTTTTTCCCCCAATATGATGCTGACTGGACCTCAGAGGGATCAAATCCACTCCTCTGGCCTCATTAGCACATTTCTGTAACCCACTGAGCTAAGCAGGTCAGACAAAAACAGGTGGTGAAGTTTTCTCTGGCTAGAGTTCTTAAATCCTCATGTGTCTGGAATAGTTTAAGGCGGGGGATTAAATAAATCTTCTTAAGGTTCCTTCTAGCCCCTGAAATTTTGATTTGGTGGTTTCTGGGAAGGTCTGACGTTTTCTGTGCTCCCTAAAAGAAAAGTTTATGTCAACAGTGATCTGGGGAAACAAAGAAAGGGAAAATAGCCTCCAAACATTTGTACAGAGTATCTATAAGTATGAGATTTGCTACTCTGTTTTCAGACATGGTCTTAAGACTTTCATCCACTTCACACATAGTTTCTGCTGGTGAGAAAAGTGAAAAGAGGGATGGGCAAAAGGGCTGGAATGAATATCAGGCTGCCTTCTGCCTTTACCAAACTGTAAGATCTTCAAATGTGGAATATGTTACATTGATAGTAACACAACATCTGTTAGGAAAGCCTGGAGGCCTTGATAAGAAAAGACAAGAATAAAGCAATGGATCATAGATGAGAATGTCAATAACACAACACTTTAAAAAGTCATAATTCTTAAGAGACATGCAAAAACAGAGGGTTGTTGTTTTTTTTTCTTATCAGCCTTATTCATCAAGATTTATTACATTTTATACTGAGTGGGTGTTTAAGGAAGGAGCACAGTGAATACAAGATCAGCCCTATGAGTTTCTCCCACCTCCAATCTGTCCTCACATCTGCCAGAGTAATTTTCCTAATGAACAGATCAAATCATGTCACTTTCTTCCTCAAAAACATTCAAGAGCTCTTCATTACTTACTAAATAAAGCCCAAGACCCTTAGCATAGCAACCTGGTCCAAATTCATATTTCCAGCATTTCCCCCTACTAATCTTTCTAACTTGTGGCATAGATATCCTCACTTGAGGTGGGGAAGACCTGAATTCAAATTCTACCTCAGCAATTTCATGACTCTGAACAAGTCATGTAACCTCTTTGTGCCCCAGTTCCCTCAACTATAAAATGAAGATAATAATAGTATTTGTCTCATGCAGTCATTGTAAAGATCAAATTACATAATACAGGTTGTCCCAAAAGTCTTAGTGCAGTTTTAAGCTTTAATGCTTCAGGAACACCTTAGAGTTATGAGGCAGCTAGGTGGTACAGTAAATCGGCCAGCTAGCCAGAACTAAAGTCAGAAAGATCTGAGTTCAAATCTGGCCTCAGACTTTTACAAACTATGTGACCTTCAGTAAGTTACTTAACCTCTGTTTGCCTCAATTTCCTCATCTGTAAAGTGGGAATAGTAACAACACCTACTTCCCAGGGTTGCCATGATGATCAAATGATATAATATTTGTAAAACCTTTAGCACAGTTCCTGGCACATAACAATTACTATACAAATGTTAGTTAATATTATTACTATACAGATGTTAACTGTTATTGCTATTTCTATCTAAATCCCTATATTCCACTCAAAGTGAACCATTCATTATTCAGTCAAATATAACCTGTGCTTGCAATTTTGGGACATCTGTCCACATTGTTAAATTACATCTTCCCCCATTTTTGCCTATTAAAAGGCTACCTAGCTTCATGACCCATTTAAAATTAGATTTAAAAATTATAAATTGTGTCTTCTATGAGACCATTCCTAATTCTCACTTCCAATTGGATATAATTTCTTCCATCTCACATTCCCCATTTGGACCTCTCTTAAAGCACCCATCATCTACGTTGTGAAACAGCTATTTGTGTCCCCTTTTAGTCGATTACCTCTAGTTTTTCATCTGTAAAGTGAGGTAGGGCTAGGCACCCACTAGGGTCAATTCCAGCTGTAAATCTGATCCATGATCTGTGATTTCATTTCTGAATCTCCCAATGTCCCCAGAGCAAGACCTTCCATAAGGAGGTACTCAGGATGTATTTGCTGAATGAATTAATTCAGGCATGGTTGTATTTTAAGTCAGTCAGATGACCATAATTATATTTAAAACCATCACCAGCTACTCTGCATTCCTGCCATTTCCCTAACAGTACCATATCTCTGTGACTGCCCAATCACAGTAAACCATCAATACCCCCAAACTCCCATAATAACTCTGGTCATTGGTCATTTCAGTTTATAATCTTGATGGAGGTTATTTAATTTCAAGACTCTACTCCATATTCTACTAGCTATAATGTTCAATTTATAGCCACAACTATAAAAAATACCACCCAGCAAGAGTCACGTTGAGCTGACTCGAGAATCTAGCTTGTCTTTAATAGATTTCAAAGTAAGTCAGAGAGATACACACTACTTTGAAATTTCAACAGCGCCTCAGAAAAGAAACAAACTGAATCACTAGAAGTTCCAAAATATATTAAATAAATTGGATTCCTAATCAAGAGAGAGATGATAGTATAAATCTTCAGGAATATTATGAGAACAGGGCACATGGATGCTTCTTAAATATGAAAGTTCAAACCCCTTTACGTTGTGTTCTTCTTGAGGTCCACACTAGAGGGAGCTCTTTCTCTACACTACAGAGCATTTCTTTGGAAGGGTACATAATTTTCAAGGACCCATGAGTGACTTTTTAAAATAAATCTCATTTCTACTAACTCTCTAAGAAATTCAAAAAACGAGAAACCTTGAAGGAAAAAAAGAACTTTCCACAAGAAAGATCTTTCTACAAAGTCATAGAAGTTTTTTTTTTCCCTAAATAAAGGCAGTGTTCCATATCAGTTTAACGGGAAAAGCAAGGCCTCCTAGGACAGTAAAATGGCATATTTTCTTATAGGTATAGATGACTATAAAATTTTTACATGAAAGAGAGAGATGTATTGAAGAAACGTGCTTGCAACAGAAGTTGTTGTTTCAGTTGTATCTGATTCTTCATAACTCCATTTGGGGTTTTCATGGCAAAGATAGGGGAGTGGTTTGCATTTCCTTCTCCAGCTTATTTTGCAGATGAGGAAACTGAGACAAACAGGTGACTTGGCCAGGGTCACACAGCTGGTAAATGTCTGAGGCCAAATTTGAACTCAGGAAGATGAGTCTTCCTGACTCTAGGCCCATCCATTGCACCACCTAGCTGCCCTCTAGTGTCAGAGGACTTTGGTTCAAATGACATATCTACCGTGTCTTACCTGTGTGGTGGTGGGACATCTGTTTAAATCCCCTGGGCCTTAGCTTCCTTCTCTGTAACGTGAGGGGATTGGACTAGCTGATTCTGGGGTCGTTTCCAGCTCTATGTCTCTGATCTGTGTGACCCTGGAGCAAGTCTCTTATTTTCTCTGAGACTCAGTTTTCCCATCCGTCAATAGGAGGTAATAATATTTGCACTATGTACTTTAGAGTAGAGTTATGAAATAGTGTATATAAAGGACTTTCTAATCATACAGCCCCCACATATGCAGCCTATTATTTTTATGAAGGGCTGAGATGCAGCAATCCTCGACAATTTTCCCAGCTCTCCTAACTAAAATGGTAATTAAGGACATTAATGACTACAACCATTTTGTGTCCGCAATTCTCTTAACATTGGGTTGGAAAACAATAACAGGCCACCATGCTAATTCATTTCTATATACAGGTTTCCCCACCTTAAGAAGCCCTCTGACTACATATCTATAACTGTATCAAGATTTTTGCCTTTTCAATGAGGGTGGGTGGGGAGGGAGAAAAGGAGAAAATTTGTAACCCAAAATTTTAAAAACATGTTAAAAATTAAAAAAGAAAAAAAAAGCCCTCTGATAAATGAAAATCCAGACTGACCAAACAAGTAAATTAAGAGGTAATTATACCACAGAGGAATCTCATTTTACAAAAGGATTTTTTTTGGGGGGAGGGAGTTCCTTTCAATCTTGCTCTACCCTGCTGTATTTAAAATGATCGCATTTCTTGTGTGTGGTTTCAACTTACACATAACTCCAGGAACATTTCTGTTGCATAAAGCAAGGCCCCATTTACACCTTGCTTTTGGGTTTACACCTTGAACAAAGGGTGTTGGGATCTTGGGGGTGGGGGTGGGGGTGGGGTGGGAAGTCTCTGGAAGAGACCGTTAAGGTAATCTAGTTCAACTTTCCTCACATGACAGATAAGGAGACTGAGCCCCTCCATAAAGCTAAGGGCCTTGCCCAGAGTCACAAAGATAGCAAATAGTAGAAAAAAGATTCAAAACCAGTTCCTTGGAAGCCAGAGCCAGGGAATGCACCAGAGCACATTGTTTCTCATTGTTTTTGCTAAGGTACCTTAGTAGGGGATCTTGACTTTTTTTGTGTCCTGGACCCCTTTGGCAATCTGGTGAAGCACATATAGCCCTTCTCAGAATCATGTGTCTAAAGGCATAAATTAAAATACACAAGATTGCAAAGGAATCCAAAATTTAGTCATTATTAAGATATATATTTTTTCCATCCAAGTTTGTGAAATCTGACAAAGGACCCCTGGTTAAGAACCCAACCATGGGCACAAACTTCCAGCCAAAAGCCTTAGGACCTCACTCACCCTGACAAATTGTTCCATTTATCACAGCGGTAGGGACTGGACCTGTGATTTCATTAGTATAGCGATTTCACTGGTATCTTGTCCCAGCAGGAAGAAGAGCAAGGGGAATATTTACATAGCACCTACCACATGCCAGGCACTATGCTAAACACTTAATGAATATTATATGGTATTTGATATGATAAGTGAGTATATGATGCTCACAACAACCTTGCAAGGTCAGTGCTGTTATTTTACTGTTGGGGAAACTGAGGCAAATAGAAGTGAAGTGACTTGCCCAGGGTCACCCAGTTTGTAAAACTGGCCTGAAGCCAGATTTGAACTCTGGTCTTTCTGACTCCAGGCCCAGTGATCTATCCACTGGGCCACCTAGCTGACCAATGTAACAGAAGGGGGTTGGTTCATATGACTGTTTCACCTCCAGGTCTATCATTCCAGAGCCTCTGAGTACATATTCTTTCCCCAGAATGCCTTGATCTCCATTATAGGATGCAGAGGGATCTTTTATTTATTTTTTTTTTTTATTTTTTGCTTTTTGGTGAGGCAATTGGAGTTAAGTGACTTGCCCAGGGTCACACAGCTAGTAAGTGTCATGTGTCTGAGGCCAGATTTGAACTCAGGTCCTCCTGACTCCAAGGCCGGAGCTCTATCCACTGTGCCACCTAGCTGCCCCATATCTTTTCATTTTTTTTTATTTTTATTTTTTTTCAGAGGAATCTTTTAGGTGCAGCTAGTTGGATTTCATAATTTTTTGTTTTTGGTTCAGACCTATGACTATGACCTATGACTTTAATGATTCCTGATTAAAACCCTTGGATTAAATAAATTTTAGAATAATCAACTTCTTTGCAATTTATAGTATTAGAGAACTACCCAGAGCACTGAGAAATGAAGTTAGCATCAAATGAAATCATATATGCAAAGTGTCACAGAACCCTAAAACACTTTGAAAATGTCAGGTACTCTTACTACTAACTCAGTGACTCTAAGTAAGTCACCTAATTTATAAGCCTCAGTTTCCTCGTCTATAAAATGTGAGCAAAAAAAAAACATTACTCTCTGCTTCACAGAATCATTGCAAAAAAATGCTTTGCAAACCTTAAAGCATCACGTAAATATGAATTGTTTTAATTATGACATTTTGGTATTTATCTCATATTTAAAGACTCTAAGGGGAAAGAGCTCTAGAAACCTTCCCCAAGACCATCAGCAGAGGCAGCTTTTTGCTCCTTATCAGCATGATAATTAAACATCCATTGTGTTCCTGGCTCTGGAGGCAAATCAAAGAAAAAGCAGAGTGCCCTACCCTCTGATGCACACACAATAATATAGACTTATACATGGAAATTACACAGTAACATGGTAAAGAGCAGACATCCATCCATAAGTAATAGGGTGTTTTCAGTCAATGCTCTACAGAAAACATTTGGTAAATCTGCAGGTTTAAGTTTCCTGTTAATTTTTCCCCTTCCCTATATTGGAGTGAGAATGTATTGGAAGTGAGAGTTACTAAAAATAGCCAAGGATAGTGGAGAAAGCATCTGGCCTGAATTGGAAAACCTGAGTTTGAATCAAACCTCTGATACTTATTACCTATGTCACCCACCCTCTCTCAGCCTTGGTTTCCCCATCTGCAAAATGGGAGTAATGATACCTATAGAAACTACCTGCCTAGGCAGCGTGGTATGTCAAGAGAATCAACCTTAGAGTCCTAAAAATCTGGTTCAGGTCTTGCCTTCAATGCATACTAGCTATGTGACCTTGAATAAGTCACAGTCACTTTATATACATATATATGTATATATATGAAGCAATTGGGGTTAAGTGACTTGTCCAGAGTCACACAACTAGTGAGTATTATGTGTCTGAGGCCAGATTTGAACTCAGGTCCTCCTGGCTCCAGGGCCGGTGCCTCTATCCACTGTGCCACCTAGCTGCCCCCACAGGCACTTTCTTAAACATACCCATGATATTACAGGTCTGGTTTAAAAAAAAAAAAAAGAATTTAACTCACAGGGTTGAGGTTCAAATGAGGTAATGAATATAAAGTGCTTTGCAAACTTTGAGGTGTTATGTAAATGATAGTTAGAATTTATCTAGTCCAGGGATTCTTAACCTGGGATCTATGAACTTTTTTAAAATAACATTTCATAAAATAAAAATTTTCATAATTGGTTTCCTTTGTAATCATATGTATTTTGTATTATACTTCTAATTTCTTTTCTTTCTGAAAAAGGTCCATAGGTTTTATCAGAATGCCAAAAAATGATTAAGAAATTGTGATTAGTCTAACTCTTTTATTTTACAGATGGGGAAACTGAGAGACCCAGAGAAGAAAATTGAATTGTTCAGTGAGTAAGAACCAGAGCTATCCATAGGATTTAGGACTCCAACTCCCATTGTCTATCTGTCTGCCTATCTCTCTGTCTCTTTTTCTTCCCCCTCCCCCCGCAACTTTCTCATTGTTTTTGGGTTAGTTGTTGGGGTTTTCTGCATCACATTACACACAAGCAACACACACACTACCATCGCCACCATTGACCTCACGTTTTTTTAACAAAGAAAAACAATTAAGCAAAATTGACTGACAAAGCAACCATATTTGACAGAATATGCCACATTCTTCGCCCAAAGTCTCCCACCTCTCTTCTAAGAGCAGGGCCACTTTTCTTTGAAACTGATATTGTTCACTATAATTAATCTCAATTCAGCTGTTATTTTCATTTATTTCATTATTGTGGTCAATGTTTATACTGTTCTCTGCTTGGAGTATTTCCTAATCCCCCCGCCTCCAACTCTTAGTGACTTTCCTCTCTATCTTGTATCTATTTTAATTTATTCATTTCATATTTAGGCTGTATATGGTATGTATATACTCCTCCCATTAGAATGTAAGCTTACTGAGAGGAAGGATTTTTTCATTCTTTGTATTTGTATCCTCAGTGCCTAGCACATAGTAGTCTCCTTATGAATTCTTATTGCTTGATTGATTAACTCTGTTCTGCTTAACTTCATAAAGTCCTTCCCATATTTCTCTTATTTGTTCATATTCATCCTTTTCCTCTCCACCATTTTGACTGGAAAAGAAAGAAACAGGCTTTGGTTTCTAAAAAACCTTTTTGGTTTCTACAAACGTTGGGAATGTAGGGCATTGAGATTGGAATTTCAAATAAGTCAATTGTAAAAAAATAAATGCTAAACTGATAAGACTCTATATTCCATGTCCACCTCTAATCCCTCAAAGAAAGATATAGTTGCTTCAAGAATCCACTGTAGCTCTGCTCCCAATTTCAATTTTCTGCCCTTTCATTCTCTGAATAAAATAAAATCTTATCCTGTGCTTCTCATCAGAGAACTAACTGTCCCTGGTGAGATCAAACTGGTAATGATGACTCAAATTCTAAACCCCTGTTCGAGCTGAATCATCTGCTTGATTGAACTAGCCTGCGGAACTGATGAATGGATTCCTTCCTAATTTCTAGAGTGACTAGATGAGGTTATAGGACATTACTCTCTACAATTTTCTACCATTTTCCTCCTTGTCTTGATTTTGTGATTGTTACAGAAGATCCATGACCCTTTCCCAGTCCTATCTTATTTGTTTCCCCTTCTAAAGTCTTAACTTTTGGTTCCAAGATGGGTGAGAAGGAACTATGTGGAAGTCACTACAGATCTAGTTTCTTTAATAGAAAACTCTCCAGCCCAGGAGAAGAAAGACTTAGGCTAATATATGGGACTAAACTTGACACCCTCTAGAAATGTACCCAGTATACCATGGGATAATCTAATAGAAAAGATGGACCGAAAAAAGAACTCACATCTCCTATGTTACAGGGTTGCTGATATCCTCTTTTCATTTCATTGTGTTGCTCTTTCCTGACCACTTGTGAATGTTTTGTCACTGCTTTCCCTTGGATGTGTCATATCTGCTGGGGTTTTGCTCCATTGGTCAGATTGACCTTGTGTCAATGACCAGTTTTTTTGTTTGTTTGTTTGTTTTTGTTTGTTTGTTTTTTTAACTTCATCTCTTTTAACTTCACCTGCTGTCCATCTTGGTTCCCATTTATTAAGGTGAGATAACTAGAAAACTTCTCTGTGTTAAGCGCAGTCTAACATGTCTATAGCTGAGGCCAATGAGCCATTATATCCAACTAAAGGGTCAATAAACAAGAATCAGAAATACTGTCCCCAGATTAACGTTAAGTTTTGCTTTTGTTTCTTTTTAACTCCCAGACTCTGGTGTTAAATTAAAGTCCATTATCCCAGACAACTATCTGACTCTGTCAGAAATTCCTTAAAATTCCCATTTAACCCTTCATGCAGATTCTGCACCCCTGCAACTGACTCCAGAGAAGTTCCCACTGAAGAAACTCCATAATAGCTATGTGAATACCAGGGGAGCAAAGCCCACTTTGTAGGATTTTGTCCAGATTCCTATGCAAACGAATCTGAGCCAGAGCAAAAGTTGTGATGGACACAGGTCACTCTTCTCAACCCTCCTAGACCATATTCCTGCCTTTAATATAATAAACCTATGCACATATATATTTAGGTATGTATTATATATGTATATCAGCATCCAAACAGCTTCTGTATTTTACTTTCTCCAGCAGAAACTAAGTGCAAAACCTTAAAATATTATATAAATGTGAGATGGTATTTGTTCTTAATCTTATTATGATCTTCTATACTAGACTATAACCTCTTCAAGGAAATGAGTTCTTTTATTTTTCATCTTTTTATCTTTAGTGTCAAGCACAGAATAGGGAGCATAGTAGGTATTTAATAAATGTCTGTTCAATGAATGAATGAATGAATTTTCCAGCACAGTGCAGAGAACAGAATTTCTCAAGAGTATTGACACATAAACACTTCCCTGACATCCCCACATTTCCCCTGAAGAGAGTAGTTCTAGATCTAGTCCTTTGTCCAATCACTGGCTTAGTGGGAAGCCAATCCTAATGAGGCTTCCCATTCATAGTGTTGACTAGGAAAGTAAAATTTCCAAGTCACTCCCTTGATTACTCTTCGGTGGAAGAAGAGTCAGCACTTTTGGAACTGAGCAACAAGGCTGAGAGAAAGAAAATAAAGCCAAACCCTTACTCTCTTCCCACTCATGCCTTTGCTGGGAGTTGGTGGAGAGGGTGGGAGGGAAGGAGAGAAGGGAGGGGGAGAGAAGGAGGGAGGGAGAGAGAGAGAGACAGAGACAGAGAGAGACAGAGACAAAGACAGAGACAGAGACAGGGACAGAGAGAGAAGATAGGAGAGGAGAGGAAAGCAGAGGAGAGGAAAGAAGAGGAGAGAAGAGAAGAGAAGAGAAGAGAAGAGAAGAGAAGAGAAGAGAAGAGAAG
>NW_020954580.1:2170725-2209567 GCF_900497805.2 Vombatus ursinus | reverse complement strand
AGAGAAGAGAAGAGAAGAGAAGAGAAGAGAAGAGAAGAGAAGAGAAGTGAAGAGAAGAGAAGTGAAGGGAAGGAGAGCTAACTACCACTAGCTGGCTTCTTTCAAAGATAACCATACAAATGTAAAAATGAAAAATTATCTAAGGAAAGGTGACCCTTACTGGCCAAAGAAAGGAAATGCAACTCATAAGCTCTAGCCAAAAGCTTAATAATAGGCTTCAAAAAAAAAACAAAACTCCTCTTCACTTCTCTCTTTTTCAGTACTGCTTTCTCCTTCTTCTTTTCCCTTTTTCTTTTTTTCTGTTCCTTTTTATCTTCCTCTTTCTTCTCTTCCTTTCTTTCTCCCTCTCCCTCATTTTCAGAACCTGTTCAAGCAACTTGGTAAAAAATCAACCAGAACAACTTGCCTCAACCAGTTGGGTCAGGGTAGGAAGACAGGGTGGGAACTTTGCTGTTGTGTTACTCTCTAGGCTTTGTGGGTCTGAAAGAACTTGCTTTATGCAACCACATTCCTTTTTTTTTTTTGCGCATTCTCCACTCACACACACTTAAATGTTTGAAAGTTAATCCAACAGTGAACAGAACCAGCACTAATGGCAGCTCCCTTTAATTAAAGGACAAACAGCCCCAAAATATCTAAGCAGGGCAGAAAAGATAGCCCCAAGCACTTGGGGCTGACAACGAGACATTAAATTATAGGCGTCTCCTTATGAAACTAGGTAGAGAGCTTGGGGCCTTGAAGTGTCAACAAATATAGATGGAAAAGTTGGGGGAGGGCAGGTTTAAGGGAAGTAATGGTAAGAAACTGAGAGATTGGCTATATTATTAAATCCCAACACACAAATGGTGCTTTTGGACTCTAGAAGTAAGAGGTCTGTAAAAAAATCAAAATTGGAAAAAATGTTCTTTCTTCTAAGGCAAAAGAAAAAAAATTCTGTCCATGCTAGCTCTACATGAGAAACTTCCAAAACTGTGTAAATCATTATGAAATGGAAGAATCAGGATGAAATGAAAGGGTATAGGAGAAGAAAGAACTGGACCCCAATTTTAGACTCCCCAATTTAGACTAACCCCAAATGGTAAGAATGGGCCTCAGATGACAGACGCCATGCTAAATCTAAAACAAAACAGAAATTTTTGTTTGAGCTTAACCCAGTATAGTACTGTAAATAGAGAGTCAACTCTGGAGTTCAAGGACCTATTTCCAAATTCAGCCAACTATGCTTATGAGCTGTGTTATCCTGGATAAAACATTTAAAACTCCACATGTCTCAGTTTCCCCATTTATAAAATAAGGAGGTTAGACCAAATGGCCACTGAGGCCTCTTACAGCTCTAGAATAAATACAAAAACAACATGAATAACAACAACAACAACATTAATAATAACTGAGTCTAAACCAAAATCAATAACAACTACTGGTATTTATATAATACTTCAAAGTTTATGTCACTGGAGCCTCACAATATATAGATGGCCCTGTGTGGTAGGTACAAGATTTTATTAGTCCCACTTTCCATGTGAGGAAGCATGTTGAACCGAAGGCTCCAAGTGCCACACTTCAAATAATTCACAGATGATTTTCCAGAATAAATAATTTTCATTTTCTCCCTTGCTAACAGGCATAAATCAATGAGACCTACTACTGATTGACTGTCATTAAAATACAAATAACATCTTTGCATTTTTAGATTTCTGAAAACCTACAAGAATCTTCCTCTGCTTTTTTCTACTGACAAGCAGTGAGCTATTGTGGCAAATCATCCATGTTCTTTGTCAATCTGGGACAATGACAATTACCTTTCACCTCGGGTTTGCTTTATGCATCCCTTCCAAGAAGATGAGAGCTCCACTTCTGATCTAAATCTCTGACCACAGCATTACTCATTTATCAATGTCTTCCAGCAGATTCAACAAGTCAATATGCTCCCCCAGATCCCATAGACTTCCCTGAACTTCCATTCACACTTTTATAGGAAAAATAAAGAATGGTTGTGTCTTATGTCAGCCCAGGTTGTAAGCAATGTAAGACAAGGTTGGCAGAATACTTTTCTGCTTTTTCCTGTTCTATTCTCTTCTCTCCCTCTACAGTGAGGATTTCCTGACAATAGAGGAAATGATAATAGACTGTTTCTTTTGTCCTTTTCTTTATGTAGCAAGTAGAATATGAGCTCTTCAAAGGCAAAGACTGTCTCACTTTTTCATGGACCCTCAGTGCTTAGAAGTACTTAGCTCCGAACAGGCACTCAGTAAAGGCTCATTCATGGCATAGTCGATAGGGAGTGCTGTAATGAGCCTGACAGGTTCTGTCTCAGTTCCCTTACAATAATTTTACTGCCTTTAATATAGTATAACCCACTCAACACTAGAATCTGCGTAGGGAGATGGAAAGGGAGAGGGTAAGGGAGGGGGAAAATAGAAGCGGTGTCAGCCACAGCTCTCTGTCTCTTTATGGCAGCTGTTATGACTTGCCCCTTGGCTCTGCCTTCTCATGAATGGTTTCCCAGACTCTTAAGTCTATGGTAGGTGTGGATTATTCAATCAAAACATGTGAGTCAGCCCCCATTCTACTTAGAGAAACTCCTCTCCTTCATTTTGTTCCTGCTTCATTTCATCTGAGGTCATTTACAAAGACATGTTTGTTTAGAGCTCTTTAATCAGATAATTACAAATAAATTAATGCATGGATCCATCAATCAAAAAATCAATTAAAGCAAATAACATCAGTGAACCCAGACATCAATCACCACCTCTCCATCTTTGACCCAGTGGTAGACAATCCCAAGATGTGAAAGATCAATTCACCTCAGCTGCTCCTAACATGGAGTTGGGCAAGGATGTATGACCAAGGACGGTTTCTCTGTTCAAGACAAAATCTCCATAGTGGGTCAAGGTCTAATTTGCTGAGATGACTTAAGAGCTCATCATCCATTTGTTGGTTTCTCACTAACCAGCGTACTTTGTGAAGTCTTGGTGCATCGGACACTTGCCTTGCCTTCAGGTGGCCATAACTTCTACTTTTTAATGTTAAGCCCTAACAAGTATGCTTTTTAATTTGCATGTCTGCCTCTATAATACCAAGCACACAGTCAGGCTCACATAATCTGAGCCAGGCAGCCAAAAAGGGACAAATCTAACACTATTGTTTTCTCTCCTTCTCCTTAGGTTTAAACAAATCCTTTTAAAAGCTCTGGCTCTACCTGTGAATGTCTAGGACTCTATGGACAAGGTGACCTGAGAGCTCCTGAGAACCAATTATTACATTCTAAGATTTCTCAGAGTGAGCATTTATACCTCAGAAATCACTAAATGAGGGCTTTATTTATTTTTTGTTGATTATCTAGAACAAGTAATAGAGAAAATGTTACTAATTCAGATTAAACTTAAAATTGTGTTGTTCTTACATTTTTTTTGAGGAACAGGTTGTTCTACATTTACCAACACCTCCCTGGACAGAAGCCAAATGATATATTCACCTGAGCCAGAGGCCTAAAAATGGCTGGCAATTCAAGTCCTTTATGGAACCTTTACTGTCCCTAGAGTAAACAGAAAATCTTCTGTTGCTGTGCTGCTTACATTTTCTTCTCATTGCATCCTCAACTTCACCCTTGCTTCTTCATACAAAGGTCACCTCCAAGCCAGAAAAACTATCATTTTTCAGGAAATCATTAAATTTGGGAGTCATAGGGGACCACAGTGGCCTCTAGTCCAACCACACTTGAAAGGAATCCCCACTATAACATACCTAACATTGGTTGTCCAGCTTCCCTTCTTGATGACCTCCAGGGAGGAGGAATTGGTCACCTCTGTAAGCAGCCTATTCCACTATGGGAGGGTTCTAATTGTAATTAACCTCTTTTCAACTGTCTACCTATTGTTCCCTATTCTGCCCTCAGAAGTCAAACGAAACAAGCTTGATTTCTCCTCCATGTGACAGCCCTTCAAATATCAGCTATAATACATGATTCTTCCTAGTCTTCTTATAATAGAAGACTCCTAAGTTTGGTTGCATAATGTTACCATTGTTACTGTTGTTCAGTCATCAGTTGTGTCTGACTCTTTGTGACCCCTATTTGGGTTCTGTTTTGGCAAAGATACTGGAGTGGTTTGCCATTTCCTTCTCCAACTCATGGAAACTGAGGCAAACAGGGTTAAGTGATTTGCCCAGGGTTACACAGCTGGTGTCTGAAGTCAGATGTGAACTCAGATGAGTCTTTCTGATTCCAGGCCCAGTGCTCTATCCACTGTGCCACCTAGCTGCCCCATGTTGGCATTATAATCATTTTACTCTTCTCCCTCCCTCCCCTCCACATTGGTCTAACTGGCTTTCAGATTTATTGGAAATTTGGTTGTTTGGTTGTTTATTTTCCCCTCCCTGAAGACATCTTCCTTTCTTTCTCCAAACTCATTTCTTCCCTCTGGGTTCATGGGGATGTTCCAATGTTCCCTGCAAGCTAGAGCCTCAGCTGGAGTGTTCCCCTACACCCCCTAAAATCTCTGGTCCATTTGAGTTTAGCAGTAAAACTGCCAGTTAATGCCCAAAATTGCATGCCTGTAGCATTTCTGGTAACATAGGCTCGTGCCATCTGTGCTCCCCATCCCCAGATGCTTGCAGGAAACACCATAGGCATGAAGTGAACTGAGAAAGTCCCAAAATATGGAGAGAAAATGAACATTTTAGGTCATTAGCTGACTTCTTCCCTGTAGCCTAGCTCCCTTTAAGACTAGCAGTTGTAATCTTAGAACAATAGATTTAGAGCTGAAAGATGGTCAGAGACCATCTCAGTCCAAAACCATCATTTTACAGAGGAGAGAACTAAAGTAATACCACAAAGATGGAGTGCCTCTCCTACAGGCATACAGGTAAATCCTGGCAGAGCTGAGATTGTGAACCCAGGGCTTCTGACTCCAGATCCAATGCTCTTTCATTGCTTCTCAAGAAGGATGTTCTTCACACATTAGATAAAAGAAAAAATCAGGTTCACCATATTGAGGGTAGAGACAATTTCAGAAACATCTTTGTGAGATTACAGCCATTAGAGGGCCAAGTAGGACTTTGATCAGAATACACTGATTTTTTCCTACACATATAGATTTAGTTGCATGGCAACCGTTGGAATTTGGCTTTCTGTTCCACTCAATAAAACACTTGGGGTTTAACTATCTCATAGACTCCCTTCTTTCTGTTATGTCTTCAGATCTTCTCCTCCAGTCTTTAAATTCCTTAACAGATTATTTTCAGGCAACACAAAAGCCAATCAATGGAAAGACACCTTGTAGATAAATGATAGGCTATAATATGTTATGAATAATTACTTATAATATCAATTTTGTTGTTGTTTAGTCATTTTTCAGTTGTCTCCAACTTTTGTGACCCCATTTGGGATTTTCTTGGCACAGATACTGGAGTTGTTTGCCATTTCCTTCTCCAGCTCATTTTACAGATGAGGAAACTGAAGCAAATAGGGTTGAGACTTGCCCAGAGTCACACAGCTAGTGAGTGTCTGAGGTCAAATTTATTCTGCCTGCCACTGCAGCGAGGTTAGAAGGTAATTGTAGCTTTCAGTGACATAAATGGTCCCTCTTTACTAGGGTCCAATTGATGTATCATAGGAAAGAAACCAAGTTAAAATGTAGCCAGTATTGAAGAGAATCCTAACAATCTGAGTAAGCTATGCTCTGAATCCTTGTGTCTGTGCTCCAAAGCAATCAAATCCTTTAGATTAATGCAATAATAGCATTAGAGATAATTTAGTCCAACCAAAGGAAACTGAGGCTTATGAAGGTGAAATGTCTCACCCAAAATAACACAAATAATTTTTAATAGAGCTGGGATTTAAATTCAGATCCTCTCTCTGATTCTAATTACACTATACTTCTCTGCCTTATATAACAGCAATAACAACAACAACAATAATGATATCACATAGCACTCTAATGTTTTCAAAGTTAAATATATATATAATACATATATATGTATATATATAAAATTTTATCCTTGTAACAACCATAGAAGGCAGATACTACTTTATTCCCATTTTACATGAGAAAAATGAAGTAGACAGATATTTAAGAGTCACAGAGCTAAGAAGGGTGTAGGGCAGAATTTAAACTCAGGTTTTCCTGATTCTAGGTCAGGCATTCTAACAACTATTCCATCTAGCTGCTTCTTAGATCACATTAGATTATGTGTGCATCACTCTTAGAAAAAGGAGATTAGATATTCTCCATAATGTATCCCTACTCTAAGACTATGCAGACAAATTGTTTGAATGAAATTCATTTATGTGTTGAAAGTACTTTTTTGTATTGAAATACATTTTTGTACTATCACATTTCCTAAATGTGATATAGCCTGATCTTCTATTCAATTCTAGATTCATCTTTGCCCACCAGTAGCCCCATCTAAGATGTATGCTGATGGATTAACATAATGGCCTGCCCATTCAGCATGCCCTAATCTCTGTGTATATGTGTGTATGTATGTATACATATGCACATGTATATATGTCTGCACATATGTAGATATTATGTGTATACCTACATTATGAATGTATATATACATGTTTATGTGTGTACACACATGCATATGTATTTGTCATCCACTTTGTTTTTTTCAATATGGATGGTTAGACAGATGTCATTGAAATGACATTTAACTAAGGAAATTCTGTCTTCACTTCTCAATGAAGTGCCATAGATGAAGAAGAACTTTTAGAGGTCCTTACCACTAAAAAGGAATCCTACTTTCTGGACTCTACATGACAATTAGCATTACACTAACAAAAATGTTAAGTGAGTACATATTTCTATGTTTTATACCCCAATTAATGTTGCTGCTCAGAAGTTCTCTCTGTGGTCACATTTATCATGGAATCTTGCATGATTCTATGATTCTCAAAGTGGAATTTGTCTGAAGAAACCATTTAAGACCAAATTTTTTAATAGTTTTTTAATCATCTACTAAGAGACATGCAAGGATCTTCTATGGTTCTATCCCTCTCAATCACCTGCTTTACTATGAAAATGCGGACTACTGTTGATATTACCTGTGAAAGTTCACCTATTCCCATTTTGTGTTTCTATCAAGGACACTATCAATATAGTAACAGACCATTTTCATAAATATATTACTGGGGCATAGAGGAAGTAGAGAAATCTTTGAAGGGGAAAAACCTACTGAGGCAGAGTCTTCTTTCATGGTAAGAAGGTTACTGGGTCATGGTAGAGAAAGACATCCAGAGAGTTAGACATAGAGCCCAGAGAGGAATTAAGGAGTGAACATGGCTGGGCTGCCCACTTTTCCTAAAATGGACATTCCAAGAAGAACTGTCCAGTTAGAGGAAGAGGTTACAGAGGAGGAGGGATCTTCAGGGTGAGAAGGGAGAAAAAAGTCTGGAGAGGCAGGAGGAAAGTCCAGAAAGGAATAAAGGAGTGAAATGATTTGGACGTGTTTGCTCCAAACAGTGTTTTTCTGTCTGTGAGGACTGAGTAAATTTCATGTTTTAGGACATTCAATGTTAGCAAGAGACATCATTCTCAACTATCTCCTTGAAGAAAGTGTTCTTACCGTCTGTCCATGAGGCTTCCTAGCAGTCTGCAAGCATTTTGCCTCTCTCATTTATTGATCCCAGCTGTTCTTCTTCTATAAAAGTCCATCTTTTTAATCCTATTATTCTCCCAGTGATATCATGTGGTTACAGATTATGAAGCACCATCATCTCAGGAGAAGTAAAATGGCAGATGACTCAAAGAGCAATGAGAAAATACATGGTGGGTGCAAGTAGATTTCAATGTAGTACCCAAAATACCTGCATGTGAAAAGAAGCACAAAACATATCACCAAGGGATGAATGCTCAGAAAAGGTGGACTGGTCATGTAGTGAAAATAAAGGATTACACATGGACAGCTACTGCCTGGTGTATGTGAACTATCAAAGGAATTAGAGGAAGGTCTTCCCTTTCAGTGGATGACTTAGAGAAAGATATCTAGAAAGGCAGTCTGTGGGTTATAATGAGACTGTATGCTGGGCATCAACTCAAAAAGATCTGGGTTCAAATGCTGTCTCTTATGCTTCATATCAGTGAGATCAGGAACAAGTCAGTTAATCATTCAACCTTTGTTTCTTCATTGGAAATATGGAGATAATAATACGTGCAGCATCTACCACACAGGGTTATTGAAAAAGACTTTATGGATATAGATATACAACATATACCTGTATATATGCATATGTGTTACAGTGAGATTTTGTATTTATATATACATTTAATAAAATTTTATATAAATATAAAATCTCATGAAATATACACATGTATGCACATGTATATGTATACATACATACACACATTATATATACACACACATGTATACACATATTTGTACATGCATATGCACACACATATATGTTTATATGCATGTGTGTGTGAAAACTTTAGAGAGACATATAAATGTCAGTTATTATTTTCACATAGAAAAGAATCAGAAAGGATAAGGTGGGGAGGGGTAACAATTTTCCTGGGTATAGAGAGAACCCAAGCTGATTAGATCACAAATCTTTCTGCATTAAAGTATAAAAAGTTTTGACATAGCACATCATTACATTTTCATATATAACTGAAAGTAGAACATAGCTATGTCAAAATACTAAATTTATATTTCCCTGAATTTTTACTTTCAGGTCAATTGTTTTAGCATTGAGTATAAACTATAAAAAGGAAAAAAAAAGAAACAAGAACAAACAAGATATGTAGCATTAGAAGGAGCGGACAACATTTTGAAACAAGGCATATGAATTACCTGAGAGACTCTTGATGATCTACAGAAAGATGATTTTTATCAATCAGAAAGCATTTATTAAGCTCCTATTATGTGCCAGGCACTGGAAATATAAAGGTAAAAATGAGATAACTCCTGCCCTCTAGAATGGATGTTCTTAAGGAGTAAACATGGTTTAAAAAAAAAAAACCCTTTTCTGTTTCATGGTCCCCTTTGGCAGTCTGGTAAAGTTTATAGTCTCCTCAGTATAACTCTAAATGCACAAAATAAAATACATAGGATTATAAAGGATTATCATACATAGGTATATATACACAATTCACAGACAAAAAAAGACACAACATAACCTTGGGAATGAAGACGGTAGCTGCTAGTGGGACCAAGAAAGGCCTTATGAGGAAGGTTGCTCTTAACAGAAACCAGGGATTGAAAGAGGAGGAAATGAAAAACAGTACAAGTGTTGGAGGAGCCCATACAAAGCCACGAAGGCAGGAGATGAAGTATTAATGTGAGGAACAGCAAAAAAGCCAGCATGGCTGAACCATAGAGGACAGAAAGGAATAAAGTGTACCAAGGTTGGACAGGTAGTACGGGGCCAGGTTTTAAATGACAGAGGAGAAGTAATAAGTAGACACTGCTGTTTCCTGGATAAGGGGGTGACATGGTCAGATGGGTGCCTGACAGTCTACTGCAATAGTCAAGGTGAAAGATGATGAGGGCCTGAACAAAATTATCTGTATGAGCAGAGAGAAGAGAATATGTGAAAGAGATGTTCATAAAACAAAGAAAGAAAAAAATTAAATTTAAAAATACATTTTAACAATCAAGATATAAGGCATTCACAAGCTAGAAACCCAAGGTTTTACCATTTTGTGATTTTGTGACATTAAATCTGACTACATTTCAAAAAGACAATTGCATTCCCGCAGAATTAATTTTAACGAATTATGCTAAATTTTGTATTATTGTTATTATGCTAACTTGAAATTTAACTAATCAACTCCTTTGTAACTATTAAAATCAAAAGCAGAATTTGGTTTCATTTTCCATGCCTACTGTGATAAAAATGAGATCTCTGAATGATATAAGATAGAAAAGGAGAAATCAATGATTCCATTTTGCATCTCCACTGAAGTGTGTGCTTACCAAAAAGCATTTCGCTATTACAGGCATTAGCCACAAGGGGGCCAGCAGGAAGGCTTTATGCTTGAATCTGCTCTGGTCCAGCAAGCATTGGTGTGCACACAGGCAGAGTTTAAAATCACGGAAAAGTTTTCACTTGCATACAAAACTTTTCTAATCTGGGTATTTTGCTTTTCCACCCAAGCCAATAATGAGTTCAGAGAGACCAACTTCATTTTTCAATTGTTTTACTAAAGCTTCCCTTGTTTCTTTTCCTTATGTCTGCAGGTTTTTATCATCCTGTTCCATATTTCAGGCTAAGTAGCCACAATCATTTATGTAGTAAATAGTCAAGGGATAAAATGAAGTGCTTTTTACTTAATTAGATGTAAAAATATGGAAATTAAACATTTGCTTTCTTTCTGCCACTCCTTTGTACAGTAAGGTATCATGTAAGCAAATGTTTTGATAAAATTTCATGGATTATTTCCTCCAGAGAAATTTATATTACAAAGGCAGCAGAGATGTAGATGAGGCAGAAAGTATATCACAGCCCCACTGTGTTGCTATTTTACTAGAATTTATTTTCAGGACTATGTGAATAACATAGGATAACTCATTTTCAAGAAATATGGTCTTGATCTTTAAAGGGGTTTGATTGGTGCACATTTCACAGTCCCATTTCTGAGTAAAATCACAATGTTTCCTTTTAAAAATAATAATGTTCTACTTTATGGTTTCAAAAAAAATCAGCAAAACAAAATCCTCAATGTGTGCTCTTAATCTGTTCATGTTGCCTTTGTACTGGTGCTCAGAGGGTAACTGACTACTTTTGGTCTACATGTTCTAGGAATAATCCTAAGGGGACTTACTTTGAGTATCATCACTCATGAGCCCCCACTGGTTTTGCACCCTGCCTCTTAACAATCAGATAAACAACTAGCTCTTAGAAAGCATTTTTACTAAGATGGAATAGTAAGAATAGTTGATATAAAACATTCCTCCAAAACCTTGAAACACTCTATTCCACAAGTATATAGTCAGTCAGTCAATAAACATTTATTAATCTATCATATGCTAGGCACTATTGTAAGCATTAAGAATAGAAAGCAAGATTGGCAGTCCCCATATTCAAGCTCACACTTAAGTTCAGTTTGATGGCAGGCAATGAGGCACATGTGTTAAGCATACTTTTTGCCAAAGGATAAATTCACAACTCCTAGGTCTAGGAAGTCTTTTATTAAATCCATAGCTGATATTCCTCTCTGTTACAAGGGGTTGTGACCCTCAGGATGCTTCCTGGATAAGGGGGTGACATGGTCAGATGGGTGCAATAGTCAAGGTGAAAGATGATGAGGGCCTGAACAAAATTATCTGTATGAGCAGAGAGAAGAGAATATGTGAAAGAGATGTTCATAAAACAAAGAAAGAAAAAAATTAAATTTAAAAATACATTTTAACAATCAAGATATAAGGCATTCACAAGCTAGAAACCCAAGGTTTTACCATTTTGTGATTTTGTGACATTAAATCTGACTACATTTCAAAAAGACAATTGCATTCCCGCAGAATTAATTTTAACGAATTATGCTAAATTTTGTATTATTGTTATTATGCTAACTTGAAATTTAACTAATCAACTCCTTTGTAACTACTAAAATCAAAAGCAGAATTTGGTTTCATTTTCCATGCCTACTGTGATAAAAATGAGATCTCTGAATGATACAAGATAGCAAAGGAGAAATCAATGATTCCATTTTGCATCTCCACAGAAGTGTGTGGTCTCCATGAGTTATCTCTCTATACCTATATATGTCTGTGTTTTTCTTAAATATGTCTCTATGCTCCTGAGTATAGCCTCTCTTTTCTCATGTGATCATTTGTTTGCCTTCAAGATGTGTCTCTGCCTTCAGCGGAGGACTTGTCTCCTACTGGCCCCTTCTCTCCAGGGACATGGCAGGTAGGTGGCACAGTGAATAAAGCACTGATCTTGGAATCAGAAAGATCTGAGTTAAAATCCAGCTTCAGACACCTTCTAGTTCTGTGACCCTGTGTAAGTCATTTGACCTTGTTCAGCCTCAGTTTTCTCATTTGTAAAATGGGAATAATAATAGCACCTACCTCACAGAATTGTTGTATGGATCAAATTAGATGATATCTGTAAAGTATTTGGCAAACCTTGAAGATAGATAGATAGATACACATGCCATATATATGTGTGTATATATAATATATATATATGTATATATGTATAAGTATATACCTGCTATTTCTAGTTATTTTCAAAGGGAAGAGACAGAAAGATACTCTGTCAGGCCCTTCTGAAGTGCCTGAACTTGGAGTCCTTCACCATTGGACTGGCCTACCACTTAACTGAGTTATCTTTAATACATAGCCCCAGAGGTATGATTTGAGCAAAACTAATCACAAGATTACTTCCATTAGATTAGTTAAATTAATCGAAAAATCTAAATTAAATTAGATATATGGCCATCATCTGCCTTTCATCCAATGGCCCAAAGTTCTATGGTTCTTTCAGGTTGATATTGGGCTTATCCATACCCCATAATAAGTCCATGGGAAAATTTATTAATACCTAGTTTATTCTATTAATTCTATGACTGCTCATTGGATGTGTGTCTGTGTCTTCTGCTATTATATATTATCAAAGAAACTGAGAACCCTCTTCCTTTTGGGTAAAGAACTAAACATGGTCCAAATTTTAATGTTCCCAAGAGGAAATTCTCCAGGGGGACATTGGTAGAGAAGGCCCTCCAAAAATAACCCCAAAGATTTGGTGTATAGCCATGGGTTACACTGACTTTCATGGCATAGCTTGATGATGCACTAAGAGAATTTGCAGTTCATAACAACCATTATCACCAGATTATTTTGGCTAGTTTAAGGCCAGGTAAGAAACACTTTTCTCTGTCCATCCAGGTCTATTTCTGCACCTTATTATCCTATCCCTGACATTATTTTTTTTTAAATATAGCCTGCCTCCCATTTTTGTCCATCCTATGAGCTAAGAATGTTTTTTTTTTACATTTTAAAATGAAGTTTTATTTTATTTTTAAATGCAAACACCATTTTTAGCTGACCAGCTACACAAAAACAGGTGGTAGACTTGATTTTGCCTTCAAGCCATAGTTTGCTAGACTCTGATCTAGTCCAAACCTTTCATTTTATGTATTAGGAAACTAAGACTCAAAGAGGTTAGTTGAGTGAATTGCTTGTATCACACAGGTAGGAAGCAAAAGAAGTGGGAGTTAAATTCAGGTTCTCTGAGTCTAGAGTTAGTGTTCTTCCTGTTGTACCATGCTGTCAATCAAACCTCTATTTCTTTTTTTGGCAACAAAACCCACCCCAGCTGTTTCACGAAGAGAAGAGGTAGGTAGAAAACCTCCTTTCCCTCCCCACAACCATTCATGTACAGGGATACTCTATATATCCAAAAACGTTTGCTATCCTCTCATTCAGAGGAAGTCAGTAATGTCAAGAAGATGTTCTTAATCTTCAACCAACAACAAAAATCACTGGTAACACTATAGAGAGACTTCCTTTCAACATATTTCTTATAAATAAAACCATTTCTGCTGCAGTACATTAGTATGCATGCCTCTATCTTAGGACTTAAAACTAGAAGAGATCTTACAGGCCAGCTAGTAAATATCTTAGTCAAAATTTGAACCCAGGTTTTCTATCATTGATTCCTTATGCTCTTTCCACAAACTTTAGGTAAAATCTCCTCCTTCCCTCTTAGCCTTTTCCTGACCTAGTTGTTGTTTTTTGTTTGTTTGTTTGTTTGTTTGTTTATGTTGGACAAGTCTATTGATCTCTCCAATTCTTTATAGTCTTTTTTCTCTTTTATTTCTTTAAGGGATGGATTTCTTCCCTCTCTCCACCCCCTCCAAGGACTAGCAGGTAAAGTTAGGAAGCTCAATGGCTAAGAGAGGCTTTGAATGTAATAAATAGCTTCAACTCATTTGTTACAACAATCCTATTTTGCAGTCTTAAAAATGAACTTGGGGGAAGCTAGGTGGAGCAGTGGATAGAGCTCTGGCTTTGGAGTCAAAAGGACCTGAGTTCAAATCCAGCCTTAGGCACTTGACACTTACTAACTGTGTGACCCTGGACAAGTCACTTAACCCTGATTGTCTCACACACAAAAAAAAATGAACTCAACTGCAACTCAATAGACCAAGTTTGACAACATGATCAAAATATTTTGTCTGCTAATCAGGTCCTCTGTTTTCTCATTCCAAAAGAAAACTCAGAATCAGGGTTAGATCTATACTGAGTTAAATGAAGAGAAATTGGACAGTTATCTGGTAAATCTAATGTCAATGTGGAAGGCCAACCCATGTGATTCAGTTCCTTGTGGCTCAGTATTTAGATGTACAACATCCAAATATTCCATTTTTTTACTTACCCTGAAAACATTTCTCAGAAAATTTCCAAACCACTCCTGCACCTGAATATTCCCAAAAGACAACTATGCAAAAATACCTAATAGAATCATTGCAATTGATGTCACCGGCCAATGCTGTAGTTTGTCTTGTGTTTTTAGAAAAGAAGAATATTTGCATTAACTTTAGTAATTTGATGCCAAAAGTGTCTTATGAAATTAATTGATCTGAATTTTCTTGCTTTTTAATATTGTCTTCATTTACACTATATTAGTCACCAACCCCCATTTCATGCAGTATCCAGTCCATGCTCATTCCCTCCTAGTTCCACTAACTTTCTAGATTTTCCCACAATCTTCCCAGCAATCTTGCCATCCACTCCCTTGTCCCACTTTCCCAGGTACCATTCCCACCCCTAACTCTATCCCACCTACTCCCTCCACACTTTCTAATTTTGTTTTAAGGATTTTCTTTCATAATATAATGATGTTTCTGCTATTGTGCAATACAGACATCTTCTGATAAAGTTATCATGCTTTTTTTTTCTAGACCTAAACCTGGATACCATATTATATCATATTCTCCATGAGGTGCCATGTCTCTGCTACTCCCCATCTTTTTCATTCTCCTGGTCTTCTCTACTTTCTGCTGGGCACATTACTCCATTAGTCCCAATAGTCACTCTTGGATATGACTTCCTACTACTAACTTCTGGACTTCAGCTCTTAAGGGTCACCTGTCAACCATCTCAACTCCAGTCTACTAGGGTAAGAAGACTAGAAAATTTCTTCCTGATAAGGGACATCTGAGGCTGAGAAAACTTTAATTACAGAAGCTATGAGCCACCAAATTCAGCTAACGAAAGATAGGCTAAAAACTCCTAGGCCAAGATTAAGTCTTTCCTTTTAAATCACGTATCTGAGATTGAGATCACATGCTTTTGGCCCAGATAACTTAATGACCTAGGATTAGAAATTCCCATTTTTCTAATCAAATTTCTGTAGTTTAACATGCAAATTAATTAGTTAGAGTGTAAGGTAAGGGAAGCAAGACCATCATCATTTACCCACCTAGCTCATATTCCCACGTTTCTTTATATTTGTGTTGGTAACAAAACCCTTTGGTGCTACATTTAGGCCAGGAAAATAACCTGCCTTCCTACATATTTCAGAATTGCACAATGTATGTCATATTTATATTCATATTTACAAAATAGATTAGCTTTGGCTTTAAAATTAGGATTTAACTTAAACTATAAAACTTAAACTAAAAAATTTTAGTTTAAAATTAAAATAATTTCTAGAATTACATTCTATCAAAATACACATTATGCTTCTCTCCAGTACTGATTTCTTATCTTAGCACAGAGGAGACCTTGGATCATTAAATGTTATGCCCATGAAGCACAAATCCTGACCCTACACTTGCTACCCTGTGTGACCTCTACCTCTCTGGACCTCAGTTTCCCCACCTATAAAATGAAATTGTTTGGTTGATCTCTATGGTCCTGTCTAACCCTAATATCCCATAGTATTCAACCCTAAAGTCTCCAGGTATGGGACCAATAATATTAAATAAAGGCCAATCTTGCTTAAAGTGTAGAGAAGTTCATCACCAGAAGAAGTAATGATTTTTTTCCCATCCAAAATAAGTTACAAAGACCATCTACCCATTAGGACATGGTGAGTGAGGTTGAGGTTGTTAATGGTATAGAGTATTTGCAGCACCACGTAACTTCAGATGTAGCAAAATGACACAAGGACAATTCTTCTCTAATTCCCGTTGCCTCCCTCTCTATCTCCAACTTGACCTAAGTGGAGCCCTAGAGTAGATATACTCTGAAAAAAAATTCCTTTTTAAATCCCAGAAAAATATTCTGCAGAAGGCTTGTCAAAGGCTCAAGATTTCTCTGAAGCAGCTGGCCCGCCCTTGCAGAACACCTGATCTGAAAAATGTTGGAGGCTTGCACCAGGCAGGCATTGTTGTCTCTGCAGCCTCCTGGGTAATTCTCACTTGTTTTGAGTGTTCTTTGGCACTTCTTTCGGGCATCTGACATCTAAACAATGTGTAATCTGGTTTTCAGTAAGGCAATTACTTGGCAAGTCTGAATGAACTGAAGGAATAAACAGCACGTTACGATACATTGTGCAAAATGCTGCACCTGAGAAAGCTAGCATTCCAAAATAATTATTATCTGTAATCACAGGAACATGCTGAAATGACGGCTTTATTTATGTGGAAGCTTAGGCCACCTGCTTTAAAACCACACTGGAGGTACACACAGAGAATATCTTGAAAGTGTGTATATTTTGTGTTTTGTTTTACCTATAGGTTCAGTTCATCAAAGTGGGTACGTGAGCTGATCCTTTCAGATCATTTAAAGACTCCTCGAGGGCTGTTGTAAGGATTAAATGAGATAATACTTGTAGTGTTTGCAACTCTTAAAGCTCTCTATACATGCTACCTATTAGGTCTTCTTACCCCAAAGCTGTCTCTCGTACAGTAAGCTGTTTAATACAATAATAATACTAACAATTGACATCATATCTAGAGCACTTTAAGGTATGCAAAACACTTTACAAATATCTCATTTCATCCTTACAACAACTTTGGGAAGTAGGTGCTATTATTATTCTTGTTTTACAGATGGGGAAAGTGAGGCTCAGTCATATCAAATGATTTGCCCAAGGTCATGTAGGGAGTAAGCAATAGAGGTGGGGTAATGATTTACCCTTATCTGATTTTAACCAACCTTTCCAGTCTTAAATTCCTCCATTTGTGAAATCAAAGTAATAATACCAGGGAGCCAACTGGGAGGATAAAAGGTCCAGAACTGGAAAAGAGCTTAGAGATCATTTTGAACTTCTTCATTTTTTGGATGTAATAACTCAGGCCCAAAGAAGTTGTGACTTGGCTAAGGTCATGTAGCTAGCATCAGAATCAGGATTTGAATTTAAGCTCTCCTAAGAGCACTGGCCCTCTTTGCACTGAGATGTTACTGATTTGTCATTGTGTAAATAAACCCCATAAAGTGTAGCAAGCTGGAGATAGGGACATGATGGAAACTGCGGGCTCGTCTCATGACTTCCCAGAGTCCCTTTTCCTTCCATAACCTGAAGCGGGGTCTTCCATCTTCCTTCTCAAAGCTTAAGGAGAACTCTAAGAAAAGTGAAAAAAAGATGGAAGAATATTTAACTCTGACCAACCCCTTCCTATCCTTCATTCAGGGCAGGGCATTCATCTCCACCTGTGAGGAGAGAGTCCTATACCAGTAGACTTTGGGCCTGGAGTTACAATTGCAAGATGACATTTGTTTGATGAATTACCCCCAATCAATTCGATGAGATTGTAGCCATGGACCTTTTTCTGAAGGCATCTGAAGCGTACTTCCCAAGGAGTTAGGCATGGCCACTGCCTCCTTGCTAAGAAGAAAAAGGGAACCCTTTTGATTGATTCCTAGTGACTAGGGAGGCCTCTAAGATATTTAGCAACTAAAAGCCAAGGGTTCTAGACCCAGAGTGGTCGCTATAAGGTGAGCTGGCAGGGGGCTTATTTACTCTTCAGGATATGAGAACTCCTTCTCTTTTCCCCTGAGCCTTCTTTCAGAGTACTTCAGAGGTTGGGGGATTCTTTTTTCTCTCTTAACACCCCACTCCCACTTCTCAAGGAGTGGCAAATGGCATCTGTCAACAGATGCACATAGCAGTCAAGCGTGCATGCCCACTCAGTATGAGAGGGTAGTTCTTAGACAATGTTGCTGAGACCCAAACTCTTTTATGGTGAGGATGGGAGCAGGAAAGCCCCAAGCATCGTGATCCCAGAATCTAACTTCTTAGCTCAGATGGGCAGTGCCAACTTTGAAAATTGTCTTACAGGTTACCCCAAATATGACAGTTCCTGATTCTGAATACCAGTCTCCTAGAAGAGAAAGTTTTCTCAACAGCATCCTTGCCCCAGCTAACTCAAAGAAGCTAATAATATAAAGTGGTTCAAAAAAGTATTTTATTCATTGGTGATGTAACAGCCCATTAAAGTAAAGGTAAGCATGCTTGGATAAGCACTGAGGGAATTTTTATCAAATGCAACTCATCTATTTTTATAGAATGCAACGCTTATTAACTTTCTGATTGTCACTGTGAGAAAAAAGAGGGAATTCTTGTCATAGGATCATACATTTCAATGTGGAAGAAATATATCCCTTTGGGGTAAAACATATCCTTTCACAGAGAAGGGAGAAGGTTCCCAGAAGAGGAATGCCCTTCAATTTAAGGAATAAAGCCAGACCATAGAGGAATCAAAAAGCCTGAACCTCACCAATACTGTTGTTTTTGTGGGACAGTGCAGGTCTGACGTAAAGGGGAGTTCAGCAGTCCTTTACCTTATGAAAATAGTCTAATAGACTTTTGGAGTGATCTATATGTTGCTGAGTCTGTTTGTGAACTCCTGTGAATCCTTTGTATTAAATGATTTTTTTCCCATGAGGATAAAATAAAAGCTGCCCCACACCCTAGCTATAGCTGAGCTTTATTTTTCAAATTTCTCCAGAGTGGAAAAAAAAGAACAAAACTGACCCTTTGGAGTCAGCTCCCAGGATCAAACCTTTGGAATAACTGGAGTCATGGGTTACAATACAAAAGTAGAGGGATTTTGGGAGATGTTTTGAGGCAATTAGTACTATGCAGAACTCTTCAAATCATAGCCAAGAGACAACTCTTTCTCCTAAGGCTTACCCTACCCAAGAAGACGTGTTTTATATGTAGGCTGCTCTTCTGGCTCCCACACAGCAGGCTAATGTTTATTGCCACCAGATATCATCTCAGCTGCAGGGAGTGAGAGAGAGAATAAGATAGAAGGATAAAAGATGCTGAGCCCTCTCCACAGCTAAGGAAGTATGTGCCCAGAAGGCTTTCCTCTAGAGATCCTTCATGAATTCAGATAGGAAACTTTTTACTGACAAATTTAAGAGAGGTTACTGGGCAATGGAAATGTGACACAGAACGTGGAGAGTACCATAGCATCTAAAACCCAGCTTCAAAATTTTGCCTAGGACCAATCTGCAAAGCCAGACCTGTCTCTCCTCCCTTCAGAAAATAGGTATCCAAAGGGAGAGACCTCTGGTATCCCACAGTTGTGCTAGAGAAAACTTAAAGTAGAAGAATTGGACGGTGGGGGAGGAAGGCAAACACATCCCTTATATACAGACATTTAGGAATTAAAGATTCCTTTGAGTTAACATAATCTCAGTTAAACAAAAATATCTCCTAGAAGAGTAAATTTGTCATTCACTCCTTAACGTCAACAAATTATTTATTTTTATGCTTTTCGCTTTGCCATCCATCACAGTGATTTCCAAAAATATCCCACCCCTCAGACCTGCCCAATGAGATTTCCCAAACAGATAAATTAAGTTAAAACCAACAAACTCAACGACCTTCACAAATAGCTACGTGTAATGCCTCATCAGTAGCTAGGCGGTGAGTGGCTAGACTATTGGACTTGGAATCAGGAAGAACTGAGTTCAAATTCTTCCTCAGATACTTACTAATACTTATGTATGACCATAGGTACATACTCTCAGCCTATATTTCCTCCCAAGATTGTTGTGAGGACTAAAAGAGATATTAGTATGTGCAGATCACTTTATGAACTTTAAAGCACTATATAAATATCAAGTAACATAATTTTAGTTCCTCCTCACCAACCAAAGGAGGGAAATATATTTCTTCATCTCTTCCCCAGGGCAAACTCCATCATTATCATTAGACAGCTTTTCCTTTGAAATGAGATAATATATCTAAAGCACAACATGTCCTATAAATGTTAGCTATTATTATGATTCAATGAATTGCTTTAGTCCAATAATTGGATTCTATCTTAGCTAAAATTTTCTCAGTCTGCAGTTTTGTTTGGGGAAAACAAGGATGGAAAGTGGTAATTTTGGAAAATGCGATTTTTTTTTCAAAAAAAAAAACAATCTTTAGTTGGAGGAGGGCAGTATGGGACTTTGAACAGTCAAAAGGAAACAAGAAAACTCAGGGTTGAATAGAGGCCAATTGCCCTGGTGGCCTGCAGAAATCTTATCAGATTCTACTCTAGGTTGTTGGTGTCTGGCTTATACCCTTGAAGCATTGGTCACATAATATAAAACAGGTCAAAGGTTGTACAATTCAGAGCTTGAAGTGACCTTAAAGATCACTTAGGCTAATGCTCTCATTTTACAGAAGAGGAAACTGAGAGCCTGAAGGTTAAGTGACTTGCACAAGGTCATCCAGGGTATAAGTGACAGAACTGGGATGTGAAGCCAGGTACTCTGTTTCCAAATTCTGTTTTCCATGTCCTGAGGCTTTGTGTGAATTGGTGTAACTTGAACTCATGTAACTTAGGAATTCAAATAAAGTAACCAGATGGACTGAGAGAGGAAAAATAGCCTTTAAGGGCACCTGCAGGGACTAACTGAGGAATAGGGGACCAGGATTTTTGTTTGTTTCCTGCAGTGTGTATGATAGAAGCAATGAAGCAGAGATGTTTGTAATAATGTCTGCTTACATATGTATAACAATTCACAATTACCAAAGTGTTTTCCATATATTATCTAATATTATTCTTACAACAACCTTGTGCTGTTGGGAGGGTTTCGTTTCTCAAAGGAGGAAACTGAGGTTCAGCGAGATTGTGTTACCTAAGATAGCACAGCTAGAAAGTGGTGAAGATAGAATTCAAATCATGAGGTCACAGGATCTCAGAACTGGAAGGGGCCTTAGAGTACACCTAGCCCAGCCCATCCTGCAACAAAAATCCTCTCTATAACTTCCCAGATGAGTGGTCATTGAACCCTTGCTTGAAGACGCCCAGTGAAGAGGATTCATTGGTTACCCAAGTCAATCCATTCTACTTTGGGTCAACTCTGATTATTAAACACTGGATAGAGTGGGACCTGGAGTCAAGAAGAAATGAATTAAAATCCAGCCTCAGACATTTACTGTGTGACCTTGGGCAAGCTACTGTGTGACCTTGGGCAAGCCACTTACCTAAGTCTGCCTCAGCTTACTCATCAGTAAAATGGAGATAATAATAGCACCTACCTCCCAGGGCTATTGCAAGGAACAAATAAGATAATAATTATAAAGTATTTAGCCCAATGCCTGGTACATAGTAAGCACTAGGTAAATGTTAGTTGTTGTTGTTGTTGTTGTTATTATTATTTGATGAAGAAAAGTCCTCTAATTTGCTGCTGAGCTATAAGGGCTGACTCAGTGCACCTATCAAAAGAAAAGACTGCTTCTGACTGATGGTATCTTGGCTTCTTCTCTCCAGGTAGCAAGATACGATTGTTGAGAAAGGTGAAAAAGAATGTGAACCTTCTCTCTCCTGACATCATGATGTCCCTGCCACTGTTCCCCAGGTGCTTCATGGACTGATCGAGGCAGGCTTGCCCAAGGGATTCTCTTGCTTCCTTTTTTATGTTTGCTCTTTTCTGATCTCGAGAGAATGGTTATTCCAAGAGAAAGGTATCTTAAGAAGCTTGTGTGTTTGGAAGATGTAGAGGTCCTGTCAGAGTTGAATGATGGCATTAGCTGACAGTATCACTGGAGTGTCAATGTAAGAAGAAGTATCTGAAACAGACAGTCAGAGGGAGAGACAGAGAGACAGAGATAGAGAGACAGAGAAAGAAAGAGAGACAGAGAAAGAGACAGAGAGAAAGAGACAGGAACAGAGAGAGACAGAGAGACAGAGAAAGTAACAGAAAGACAGAGACAGAGAGACAGACGGAAAAATATAGACAGAGAGAGAGAGAGAGAGAGAGAGAGAGAGAGAGAGAGAGAGAGAGAGAGAGAGAGAGAGAGAGAGAGGCCATGGGAAAGAAGATCAAGCTAGACAGTAATTGGCCTAAAGAACGCCCAGTGCCCAAGTGAAAGTGAAATGCTTAATTAGCAGTATCTAACAACTGCTAAATGACGTGATGAAGCTTAAAATATTAGCTTCCCCACTGATTAGAGCTGTATTTATTAGATACGTTACTTAATGTTCTTCTCATAATTCTGCTAATGGGCACTGTGGTTCTTAAATGCTCAGCATTTCTCTCTGTGTAGGAATAAACAATCTGAAAGTCTTGAAGGGTATGTGGTCTCTGATATATGCCTAATTTATACTATGTGCTAGGTACCTTTTTAAAAACCATTCCCCCTTTTATGGAAACCTTAGATTTTTGAAGCCATAACTTTTGTAGTCATTGATGCTATCCCCAGGACTCTGCAGTAGAGGTTTAATGAACCAGTGAGTATGGGAATGGGGATCCTAATCCCCTTAATTAGAGGAAGGCTCCCTTAATAAGGAATCCAGTCCACCAACTAGCACAATGGCTGGGTATCAAAGGGAGTGGTGCAGGAATCTTAGTCAAATGGTATCTCTGCAGCAGCTGAAAATACAAATTATGGTATCACAAGGAAAAAATGGTTTATTATGCTCTATGCTATCTAATTAATATGTGTTCATAAAAACTCATGGAATTTTAGAGTGTGAAGGAACCTCAGAGATCATATCAGCCAACCCCCTCACTCTACAGATGAGGAGACTAGAGCCCAGAGAAGGGAAAAGATTTGCACAAGATCACACAGCTATTTACACACTGATTTTTTTTTTTCTGTCGGAGTCCTGCTTATTCTTTCACAAGTGAACTAAAGACAACCCCAAAAAGGCAGGAAACATCACATATAAAAGGATATGTGACAGGATGTTGTTTTCCACTAAAGTGTACAACCAGACCTTTATTGAGCAGGCAGTCAGCAAGCATTCTTATATCACTGTGCTAAGTGCTGGGCATGCAAAGAAAGGTAAAAACAAAAAAAAAAAGTCCTCTCTCTCAGGGAGCTCACAATCTAATGGGAGAAACAATATGAAAACAATTATGCACAAATAAGACAGAGAGAGAGATAGAAATAGAGACAGAGATTAAGATAACGAAGAAAGAGATACAGTATACCTATATCTATAGCCTGGCAGGCTGGTTTGGGTCAATAAAAAGCAATCAGAAGTCTCTGATTAATTTCTAAGTGATATCAATTTATAAGATTTTAGAGCTAAAAGGGACCTGGAAATCATCTGCTCCAACCCTCTTGTCTTTCAGATGAAGAAAGCATCAACCCAGAAAGGTTGAATATCTTAGTCAGCATTATAACTGAAGGAAAAACAAAATCTAAGACCATCTCCTGCCCTCAAAGGAGGGAAGGAGGCAGATAACACATGTATGAGAGTAGCGTCCAGGGAGTGGGATTTTGGTATGAAAAGTCACAGGGATGGTGAGTGGAGTCATAGAGGAGTGGTAGTGGCAATACTGTGTTCATTTGATTATGGTTCTAGAACTAGAAAGAGGAAAGGAACAGCAAGATAGCTGGTGAGAAGATGCAGGAGAATAAAGTGGTGAGAACATTCCAGCCTGATTCCTTTCAAGTATTACTGTAAATGTGTTTTAAAATTTAAATCTTGCAGTAGAATTACATATTTATTGATACTTGACCATCAATACTCTAATGTACACATAGACCTTTTGTATGTAAAACAAAAATGCATGTATGTATATTTGTGTAATATAATATGCATACATGTTTTGTATGTATGTAATGCAATGTACCTACATAAGCCACATGTAAGAGATAGATACAGACAGACAGAACAGATAAATTTTTTTTCTTAAACCGGATATTCCAAAAGTCTTAGTGCAAATTTAAGCCATGAAAGTTTAAACCTGCACTAAGACTTTTGAGATACCATATATATCAGTTGGGATGCCATTTATTATTTATGACTGGCTCTCAATTACCAACGACATATGCTGCCTCCAAAATGAGATATCTGTCAGTATAGAGTGTGGAGCATTTTAGAAGGAAGATATTTTCTAAATCAGAGACCATTTAATAGCTTTGTGACCTTAGGCAAATCAATTCTCTCTAGGCCTCTTTTTCCATATCTCTAAAAAGAGGAAATTGAACTAGATCATCTCTACAGTGTCATTCTAAGAACAATTACAATGATGAAAACAACAACTATAATTCTAAAATAAAGTTTAAAAACATTTATAAAGTGACATTTGTTAGGTGTTATATTTTTTTTAATTTTTCCGAGTCTCATAATAGTACATATAGATACAGTAGCTGTTTTCGTAACTTTTAAGGTTCTTTATAATCTGAGCCCTACCCCCTCTATGTACATATAGTTTTGGTCACACGAATGTACTTATAAAGTAATGGCCATACCTAGTTCATTGAATTAGTCATCTGAAAACCACTCTTTTTTACCCACAGGAGGCACTAGATGGCGCTAAAAGGTTGCCATTTTTCTTTTCTTCCTCAAGAGCTTTTGATTTTGATTTTTCTAAATGCAGATTTTGAGATATTTGAGGGTCTCTCTGAAACTCCTGGCTGTGTACACTGATAATGAACACCTGATTTAAGTCTCCTTTATTTATTTTTCATTTCATTCTTACAAGAGCATTCTTTTGGTTCTTTTCTTTCTCCAATGGTACCCGTGTGCCTTTTCCTTGAATCAACTGCTGTGTCTCCCTCCGTGACTAGTCAATATTTTATTTTCTGGTTACATATTGGGGCGATGTCGTACAGTAGATAAACCACTGGATTTGGAGTCAGAGAACCTGAATTCGTTCCTGGCTCTGCTAATTGCCACCTGTGTGACCGTAGTTATTTTACCTTTCTGGGCATCAGCTTCCTCATTTACAAAATGGTTTAGACTTGGTGCCCCATAAGGTCCCATCCAACCCTAGTTCTATGATCCAATGTCTTTGACTTTGTCTCTAATACCACTAATCATGCACACATCACCAGTGGCAAAGTGTTGCAGTTTTCATTTCCTTTCAGCTTCCTGGTGATTTTGATTCTTCTGGTATTGAGGTTGCAAGACTTGCATTATGGGGGAAAATAATAAGCTGGGGTTTTACAATGGCATGGGATCACTGAAAGCACCAACACATTGGGTGGAGGATTTGAGGAAAAACATAGATAAGAATCACTCACAGTGAAAAGGGGTGGAAAGGTTGGGTTGTGCACGGGTGGAGGGAGCACCCACTCTGATGAAATCTGGATCCATTAAAGTGTCAGAGGACATTGCATCACTTTTCATTCCCCAGAGCTTCCAGAAGCTGTTTCGTGTCAATTAGAGCTTCAGCAATTCAAGATGTTTCACACTAATTAGGGCAACCTTCCCTAAAACACCCGTATCTCCCTTTAGGTTATTTACCAAAAAAAAAAAAAAAACAAAACATATTCATGGCTGCCTTTGCAGCATGGCAGGGATGTGGAAAGACACCCATTTTCAGAAGAGCAAATAAATTTTATACCCGTGTTATAGCAGCAGGAGCTCCCAGCTTGGCATTCATTACTGTTTTATGAATAAGACACCACATCTTTCTGGTCTGGGTATTTTCTCTGACTCTTCCCATCTGGAATATTTTCCCTCCTCAAACCTGACTACTGATCTCCCTAGCTTCCTTCAAGTCCTAGCTAAAATCCTGCCTCTACAGGATGCCTTTTTAAACCCTTCTTAATTCCAGTGCCATCCCTCTTTTTTATTTTTCCTATTTATCCTGTGTATATCTCATTTACACACACACACACACACACACACACACACGTTTGTTTGTTGCTTCCCCCATTAGATTGTGAGTTCCTGAGAGCAGAAACTGTTTCGCCTCTTTTTATATCCCCAGTGCTTAACACAGTGCCTGGTACACAGTAGACACTTAATAATTGCTTATTAACTGACTGCTTCAGTGAATCCACATTTACTGACTGATAATTCATTTGTAAATAACAAATAGTATGTGTACATGTCTTGATTAAAGATAGAACCAATCTATTATGTAGTAATCCATTTGTAAGAAGTATTTTTAAATCAAAAATAAAATGGAGCCAAATTTAGAGTTCTGACCTGTGTACTTTTGATTTTGATTTTTTTTTTTGGCAAAGTCACGCACAACAAGCAGTGGCCTGAACGTATATTATTTAATACCTATAAAATATAAGCTCTTTGAGGCTATTATTCCAATTTTGTCTTTGAATGCTCAGTGCCAAATACTTGGCAGATGTTCAGAAAATGTTTGCTGATTAATATTGTCAACAATGTTGAAGTCTTATTTTGCCTAATAAATGTTTGTTGAATTGACCTGAATTGATTTTAAATCTTTGGTTTATAATGTTAGTGCATGGGATTTTGGATGACCTCATATATTGAGTTGAGAAGAACTCCAGGTGTCCTTCCTTAAAAAAAAAAAAAAAAAAAAAGTAAAATAAATCAGTGCGAACTACCAGGATCCCATTTATACTCTCCTCCAAATTCCAAAGGCTAATATGAAGAAATCTGAATCAAACACAATTATTGTAATTCCTAGTGGAATACCTAGCATTCCCTCTGATTGGAAAAGAGAGCTTCTAGGGTGTCTTGGCAGAATATCTGCCTCCATCTGAACTCTGGTTGGTAACCCTGCATGCAATGGTGTAAAATTAGATTATTCACACATACCCTGAATAATTTACACATCTACTAAACTTACAAAGCCAGCCCTGAAGAGAGGCTGGGTGATCTCTAAGGATCTTTGATAGTCTATGATTTGAAGTAATAAAAATGTACAAAGTACAAATAGAAAACATTTTGAGAAAATATTACTAGAAAATTAATGGTATCATGAAGAGTTCATAAAAATTGGGCCTGGGTTACAGTAATGTCCTTCTACTATTTTGTTTGTAGCATTTGGAGGTATTATTTATGTCCATGTTTTTATTATTTGTTAATCAATTATGACCTGCTTTGGGTAGTACTTGAAAAGGTATTTGCCACATTCTAAACTTGCTAACCAATGATGGTATATAGCTCACAGCCCCCAGCTGCTCCATGTTGGATTGTCTACCCACCTAGACTAACCTAGTGGGCTGAGTTAATGCTACCACAGTTTTTTAGTCCTGCTTTCCTTGCTACCAAGGGGAATTTTTATCCTGGTTAGTTGAGCCTGTGAAATATTATATAATCAACCACAGAATTCAATGAGGAGTCTCTCATTTTAATTCCTCAAAATAGATCGAGTAGTTTTCCATATACTAGTTGAATGATTATACCCATAGTAGGTTGATGCTAAACCTTGATCATTATCTTTTGTCATATTTTATGGATAGCTATAGATGTTCATGTTGTTTTCCCAACTAGACTAAAAACTCCTTTTGGATTTGTGTTTATATCCCCAGCACTTAGTACAGTTCCTGGCACTTAGAATTAATTAATAATAATTAGAATTAATTAATTAATGCTTTTTGATTGAGTGACTAATTAGAAAAGTCTCTAATGACATGTCACAGTTCTCTGTCACTATACCCCTGTCCCATTTATTAATTTATTCAGTGATGTAAGTGAATATAGAGCAAGCATATTGATCAGATTTTCATACAACACAAATCTGAAAGGAATAGCTAATGCACCAATTCATAGAATTAAGATTCAAAAAGATCTTGGTAGGGCAGTAATATGGGCCTGGACTAACAAGATTAAGTTTAGTAGAAATAAATGTCAAGTCTTACTTTTAGGTCCAAATACTCAACCCCCTCCCCCTACTCCAAGCACAGGATAACGGAGAGCTGACTTCACAAAAGTTTATTTGAAAGAGATAAGGAGGTGCTGATTGACAGCTCAATACAAGTTAAGATATTTGAGATACTACAGCCAAAGCCAGCTGATGCAATCTTAACTTACATTAAATAGAAGTCAAGTGTTCCATAAGAGGGAAGAAATAGTTCCATTGTATTCTATGCCTGTCAGGTCACATTTGGGGTATCATACTCCATTCTGGGCAACACTCTTTAAGAAAGACATTTACAAACTGGAGCATACACAGAGGAGTGAGACCAAGATAACAAGTAGCCTGGGAAACCATGTCATTTGAGAAATCATTGAAGGAAGTAGGAATGTTTAGCCTGGAAAAGAAAAGATGTAAGGGGGACATGAGAGCTGCCTTCAGACGTGCCAAGTTCTGTCACATGGTGCTACAAAACTCCTGAAGGCAGCAGTGCAACAGACGAGTAGAAGTTATGGAATTACAGACTAACTGTATGATAATTAAAGCTAGGCAAATATGGAGTAGATTGTCTATGGAGGGAGTAGGCCTGCTGCTGCTGCAAGTGCTCAAGCCAAAACTGGGTGACCATCAGTCAGGAGAAACAACCCCTTCACTGTACAGATGGGGAAACAGGTCCATATAGAGTGACTTGCTGAAAGAATTTATGACAGAGGCTGGACCACCATCCAGGTGTCCTGGCTCCCAAGGCAGTCCTGCCTGCCCTCACTACCCCGCACTGACTTATAAAGTGAATTCTTGCCTACCATAGGAGATTTCTCTATTGGATGAAGGTAGAACTGGTGATCTTCAAGGTCCCAAATTTGATTCAAAATAGGGAAAGCAATCTGAAGGAACCATGTGCCAAGCTGTTTCTCTGGTTTCATTCAAGACTCAGCTAAGCTGTTGTTCAATCACTTTTCACTCATGTCCAACTCTCTGTAACTCCATTTGGGGTTTTCTTGGCAAAGATACTGGAGTGGTTTGCCATTTCCTTCTCTACCTCATTTTACAGATAAGGAAACTGAGGCAAACAAAATTAAATTACTTGCCCAAGGTCACACAGCTAGCAAGTATCTGGGGCCAGATTTGAACTCCGGTTTTCCTGACTCCAGGCCTGGTGTTCTATCCACTGTGCCACCCAACTACTCAAATACCGTCTTCTATATGAATCTTTTCTAGACCCTTCGAGGTACTATTGATCTCTTCCCATAACCTCTTATATTCATTTTGTATGTATTGTGTATATACTTTTATGTATACATGTTGTCTCCCTCCTATTGAATGGAAGCTCCTTGAGGGCAGGAACTGTTTTCCTGTTGTTGTTGTTTTTTTTTTTTTGCTTTGTTTTGTTTTGTTTTGCTTTTTGTAACCTCAGTGCTTAACACAACATCTGGCATGTAAGTCAGCACTTAATAAAGTTAGTTGATCAATTGATTGATTCATTGTGTAGTGAGAGTCTCCTCTTGTTTTCTCAAACTACACATGGACTTGCAAGTCAAATGAAAACATTTCTCATCTCCTCCCTCCTCCCTCAAAGTTCCAGGTGAGGGCCAGAGGGGTTTTCCTTAATGTTACTGTCTCAAGCCCCCATTCTGATGTGTTCTTCCAAATGTTAACCACCAGTGATTAACATCCAAGTTTCATTTAACATCAGCTGAATTTTACCAAAAAAAGATATTTACTGAGAAGATACAAGAATAACAGAAATATGAACCACTACCCCAAACCAGGGGTGCCCACACTTCTATACCATTTTGATTCCTGGGAAGAGTGGGCTCAAATTTTTAAAGTGGTCGCTAGAAGGCATTCACCTCACTAAGTTCATCTTTCATTTACTTGCAGAGACCAGCACTTTGGTTTCAGGGCTTAATCCCCTGCTGAGCTGGGTTGTAGGAACTTCTTCATGTTGTGCTGGCCAACTGGGCTCAGCTGGCAGCAAATTCCAGCATAGACTATGGTTTCTGAACCTATAGTAGCCACCGTTCCAACCTTCCAAACTTCCCAAAGTTAGAGCTCTTTACTCCAAGATGTCTTCACCTAAAAACAAGAAAGAACAAATTGAAAGAGGCAAAAAAAGAAGTCTATGTTCTTAAGCTATATGTCCGCTCCAGATGGGGAGATGCCACTCTGAGGCATACAACATGCCCCTCTCATTCTAACACAACCACAGAGGAAAAAGAGGCTTGCTGCCTCCACTTACTGACTTTCAAATGTACTGAAGTTCTGGCTTAACAGTCAATCAAAAATCTGTCTCTTCGCCACATGGTTAGTGAACCAAAACCAGTCACAGGGTGTCCACATATGTTCCAAAATCCACACGGGAATTGCATTGGCTACACACACTAAGCATGATCATAAGGAGTGGTCCTGGAAAACCCCATCATTTATATTTTATTGATTTTGTTCAAAACATAAGAAATAAAACAAGAATTTCCATAACATAGTAGAATAGGGAAAAAAAGATGATTGCACATAAAACTAAATCTATTATATACAACTTGCTATTCCTTCTAAACATATAATAAAGTTATGATGTAACTTAATTTTGTTTCCTTTTTTCCCTCCTCCTCACCCTAGAGATGAGCCCCATCATTTAAAGAGACAAGTAGGGGGTAGTACTACACTCTTTTCCCTTCTACTTTATAAATGTTATGATTCCTTGAAAGATCTGTAATTTCATAACTTGGATACTACCTTCACCAATGTAGATCATAACTCCTCTAACTTCTCATCCCATGCTATTTTTATGCCTATTTTCCCATAACCTTTAAGGATCTATGCAATGGGCTGATAAGCCTTCCTCTTCATTTGAACACAATGAACATTTATTAAGCAATTACTGGGTGATCTTGGTGTGGTAGGCACTAACTAGGCACTGGGGACCCAAAGTCAAAAATGAAACAGGACTGGTCCTCCATGATATGCATTCTGCTGAGGGGAGATAACATAAACACATATCTGAGGAGGGAGCCAGTAGCAACAAGGTGAGAGAGGATGTGCATGGAGGAGGGGGTGGGGGGGGCTCCAAAGAAGGTGTTGCACCTGAGCTTAGTCTATAAGCAAGCTAAGGGTTCTAGCAGACAGAAAAAGTGCATTTCAGGAATGACAGACAACTTGCATAAAATATGCAGAGACAGAATGATAAGTTTAAGGACAACATGCACTCCAGCCTGGCTGGAATGAAGACTGGGCAAAGAAGAATAAAAACCTGAAAAAAAGTGAGTTGCAAGCCGGACTGTGGAGGTCTTCCATGCTAGACTGAGAAGTAGATATTTTATAGAGACAATAAGGAGCAACAGAAAAGGTTTGAGACTTTTGAGCAGGGAAGTGACATAATCAGATCTAAGCCAAAGGCAGATTACTTTGGCAGCTATAGAGAGGATGGACTGGCAAGAAGAAGAGAATGTAATTAGGGAAACAAATTAGGAGGTTGTTATAATGGTTCAGGTCAACAAGGGAAAAAGTCCAAGCTAGAACGATGTTCCTGTTTACTGGAGAGAAGGGAATGGATGTGAGAAATGTCATAGAGGGAGAATTGACAGGAATTTACAACTAATTGGTTATTGAAGTGGGGGAGGCAGCAAAGGGGAGAGAAAAGAGGGAAGTATGACTGAGGTTACAAACCTGTAAGATGGTGATGCAGTTTCAAAAAGATAGGAGAGACTGAAGGAGGGATAAGGTTAGAGAGGAAAGTATTCTTTTTTGTTTTATCTGCATGCCAATGTTCCACTCAGACTGTTTAGCAAGCCAAGTGAATTACATTAAGATTACATAAGATAATATATAATGTATATTTATAAAACAATTGTATCAGAAGATTTATTGGGGGAAGGGGGGAGCCAAGATGGCAGAGGGAAAGCAGTGACTGTCTTGAGCTCTCTCCCAAAGCCCTCCAAATACCTTAAAAAAAATGGCTCTAAACAAATTCTAAAGCCGCAGAACCCAAAAAAAGACAGAGTGAAACAGATTTCCAGCCAAAGACAGCCTGGATGGTTGATCGGAAAGGTATATCGCACCAGGCGTGGAGAAGAGCGAAGTTCGGTGTGGGTGTGCAGGCTGCAGTGACCCTGGAGCAGGCCTCAGAGGACTGAATCGCGGTCAGCTATGGTGGTTTCCAGATTTTTCAACCCGCCAAAGACAACTTAGAAGATCAGTGGGAAAAGTCTCTGACTGCGGTGAGAGAGGAGCTAGGTCTCAGCCACAAGTCTCGAGCGCGGCCCGGGGCCATGGCTTTTTCCTGAACTTCTGGCCACAGACTGAGGGGGAATCAAGTGGTTGATCAGAGGGGGATTGCAGAGATCTCTTTCTAGTGCTGAGGCAGGAATCTCTTGCTTTACCTTGGTAAAGCTTGGATCTGGGTCACAGTTCTGAGGGGCGGTCCTGGGGCTAGGAGGAATGCTGGTGTGGTGGAGCTTGTTATGGCTGTGGAGAGGAAACATCTCACCCTTTATCATAGCACCTTGGAAGAACTGAAAATTTACAGGTCCCTAGAAGTACCTCTGAAAACAACTGTACAAACCCCCAAAGCTTGGGACAGTACACTCTTCACATTGGAAGCAGACTTTTACCTTAGCAAAGAGTTAAAACTCAGGTAATTGGCTGGGATCATGAGTAAGCAGCGCAAAAAGAGTCAGACTGTATTATATTACTTTGATGACAAAGAAGATCAAAACATACAACCAGAAGAAGACAACAAAGTCAAAGTTCCTACATCCAAAGCCTCCAAGAAAAATATGAATCAGTCCCAGGCATTGGAAGAGCTCAAAAGGGATTTTGAGAAGCAAGTAAGAGAAGTAGAGGAAAAACTGAGAGTGATGTAAGAAAATCATGAAAAACAAGTCAACAGCTTGCTAAAGGAGACCTAAAAAAATACTGAAGAAAGTAACACCTTAAAAAATAGCCTAACCTAAATGGCAAAAGAGGTCCAAAAAGCCAATGAGGAGAAGAAAGCCCTAAAAAGCAAAACTGGCCAAATGGAAAAGGAAGTCCAAAAGCTTACTGAAGAAAATACTTCCTTAAAAATTAGAATGGAGCAATTGGAAGCTAGTGACTTTATGAGAAATCAAGACACTGTAAAACCAATCCAAAAGAATGAAAAATTAGAAAACAATGTGAAATATCTCATTGGAAAGACAACTGACCTGGAAAATAGATCCAGGAGAGAGAATTTTAAAATTATTGGACTATCTGAAAGCCATGATCAAAAAAAGAGCCTAGACATCATCTTTCAAGAAATTATCCAGGAAAACTGTCCTGATATTTTAGAACCAGAGGGCAAAATAGAAATTGAAAGAATCCATCAATCTCCTCCTAAAAGAGATCCTCAAAGGAAAACTCCTAGGAATATTGTAGCCAAATTCCAGAGTTCCCAGATGAATGAGAAAATATTACAAGCAGCCAGAAAGAAACAATTCAAGTATTGTGGAAACACAATCAGGATAACACAAGCTTTAGCTACTTCTACATTAAGGGACTGCAGGGCATGGAATATAACATTCTGGAGAGCAAAGGAGATAGGATTACAATCAAGAATCACCTACCCAGCAAAACTGAGTATAATCCTTCAGGGGAAAAAATGGTCATTCAGTGAAATAGAGGACTTTCAAGCATTCTTGATGAAAAGTCCGGAGTTGAATAGAAAATTTGATTTTCAAATAGAACACTCAAGTGGAACATGAAGAGGTAAACAGGAAAGAGAAAATCATAAGAGACTTATTAAGGTAGAACCATTTACATTCCTGCATGATATTTGTAACTCATGAGACCTTTGTCATTATTAGGGTAGTTGGAGGAGAAAAAATTATATGTATGTATATATAGATATAGATAGATAGATAGATAGAGGGCACAGGGTGAGTTGAAAATGAAGGGGTCATATCTGGAGAATAAAATTAAGGGGTGAGAGAGGAATGTACTAGGAGAAGGAGAAAGGGAGAGGTAGAACGGGGTAAATTATCCCACAAAAAAAAACAAACAGAAAAGAAAAGGCTCTTACAGTGGAGGGGAAAAGGGGGAAGGTGAGAGGGAATGAGTGAATCTTATTCTCATAGGATTTGACTTGAGGAGGGAATAACATACACAACTCAATTGGGTGTGGAAATCTGTCTTACCCTACAGGAAAATGGGGGGGAAGGGGACAAGAGACTAGGGGGATGATAGAGAGGAGGGCAGATTGGGAAAGGAAGTAATCAGAAGCAAATACTTCTGAGGAGGGACAGGGTCAAAAGAAAGAATAGAATAAATGGGTGGGTGGGATAGGATTAAGGGAAATAGAGTTAGTTTTTTACAGCATGTCTACTATGGAAGTATTTTGCATAACTGCACATATATAACCTATATTTAGTTGCTTGCCTTATCAATGAGGGTGGGTGGGAAGGGAGGAAGGGAGAAAATTTGGAACTCAAAGTTTTAAAAACACATGTTTAAAAAAATGTTTCCACATGCAACTGGGAAATAAGAAATACAGGAAATGGGGTACAGAAATCCATCCTGCCCCACAGGAAAATTGAAGGGGAAGGGAATAAGAGAAGGGGGGGAGAGATAGAAGGGAAGGCAGACTAGAGGAAGGGGTATTCAGAATGCATTCCATCTTGGGGTGGGGGGAGGGACGACATGGGATGAAAATTTGGAACTCAAAATCTTGTGGAAGTAAATGTTGAAAACAAAAAAATAAATGAAAATTACCATAAAAAGAAGAAGATCTATGCCCTATGTAAGTCACAAGGAGATTCAGGCATTGTAGAAAGGAATCCTGGAAAATTTTCTTCTTTTAATCAATAAACAAGGTTTTAAGCATCTACTATGCACCAGGCACTATGCTAAGTGCTGGGGATACTTGTACAAAGAATGACAATGTTCCTAGCTGCAATAAGCTTATAATCTAATAGGGAAAACAAGTATATATATATATATATATATATATATGTATATATATGTATATGTGTATATATATGTATATATATATGTGTGTATATATGTATATATATTATATATACCGAGAGAGAAAGACAGAGACAGAAACAAAGACAGAGACAGAGAAGACAGACAGAGAGAGATAGAGAGACAGAGAGCTTAAATAAAAATTTAACAAATGCAAATGTATATTTGTATATATACTATATACTGTGTGTGAGTGTGTGTGTGTGTATGTGTGTGTAGTTCAATACAAAGTAGTTTGGGAGGGAGGGCAGTAGCAGTGGAGGTGAGGAGAAGAGATAGTTCAAGAAAGTCTTCATATAGAAGATGGTGTCTGAGCCACTTCTTTAAGGAAGAGGGGGACTCTGAGGCAGAGATAAGGAAGGAGGACATTCAAGGCATGGGGAAGGGCCAATGTAAAGTAAAAGAGAGAGGAGATAGAATGTCATATGTGAAGAACAGAGAGGAGACCAGTTCTTTAAATTAGCTTTGCTAATTGAACTGAATGCTGTGTAATTATAATAACCAAGCTTGGCCCTGAAAAAGCATTCAGAAAACACTGGGCTGGGTCCCAGTCACTCCTTGAGGCTATGCTGGCAGACAGGGCTCAGCTGGCCACTAACTCCAGCATGGACTCTGGCACTCACACCTCTAGTAGTCGCCAATCTTCTGAAGCTTCATGGATTCATAGCTGTCTAGAATACTCCTACGCCTTCTTCTTCACAGAAGTGGGGAACTATGGCTGTAGAACATTGCAAATACTTTTCAGACTCAGTTGATGGGTTAGTTAATTTTGTTGAACTCTCTCTCTCTTTCTCTCCCTTCCTCCCTCCCTCCTTCTTTGTCTTCCTCTCTCTCTCTCTGTCTCTTCCTCCTCTCTTGCTCCTTCTCTGTCTGCCTCTGTCTCTCTTGTTCTCTCTCTCTGTCTGTCTCTGTCTCTCTCTCTCTCTTTCTGTCCCTCTTTCTCTCAAGTCTTTGTCACAAGGAATGATTTTCTAGGGAGTAAGAGAGGATACATTTAGAAATTAAGGTGATATCAAAACAAAAGTGACCATTAATTTTTGTTAAATATTTTAAAAAATAAATCAATTAGCTTTGATGGAGATGAATTCAGCTTCTCTGAGTGTCTCCCAGATGTGAGAGCCTAGCTTTGCCTGAGCAGAACCCTTCCTTTCCCAGAGCCCACTGGCATAATTCAGATCACAAAGCTATCAGGCAAGACAATATAATCCTTGATGATTATCTGCAACATTTAACATCATCTGTCATGATAATAATTACTGTGAGACTCTGAGATGCTGTGATCTCCTGTTGAAGTACTTCAACCAATGATGCAACCTGCAGTCAGGACTTTGACATGTGCCATCCCCCAGCTCAGGAAAAATAGAGAGTGATTCACTGGGGCGTGAGCCCTGCTTTCTTAACAACAGAACCGATCTGATTCAGCAAGAAATGCGCGCCAGAACCAGTCCGTGGAGTTTCAGGTAGGTGAGGGGGAGTTCTGAGCCACTAAATTACTCTTGCATCTGAAATAATGCAGAAATAGTCTGGGGTGTGGGGCTCTTAGCTTAGTTGCAACCAGAGCCTGCCTGTGGTTAGCAGACATACCCAGCTGTGAGCGCTGATTTCAATTCTCTTTAGGGGCTGGGAGAGGAAGGCAGGGGAAGGAGCCAAGACAGGATTATTTCAGAGCAGTGATCTGACCTGGAAAATGTTGGGACCAGCAGATAGGCAGAGGATAGGAGATGGTGCTGAAAAAGGAGGTGCTGTCAACGTGAATCATCCCTGCCATGGAATGTCTATTTCTTCTCAGGCTTGTTCCATATTCTCTTCATCTCCTTACTCCCCTGCTTCTGTCCTTCCAGTCTCCTGATGATGTCCCCTCTCCCTCTTGGGGGAGTCCCACTGTTTATAATGCAGGATTTCATTGCTAGTAGGGGACATTCCTGGTAATATGTTTAGCCCCGAATTTTTGAAGCAAGAAAACAAATATGCCTTCATTATGCTTCATGAAAGCATTTTTCTCAAACTTTCCCTCCTCTCTTCTTTCACTCTCTACCTTAGAGTCCTCCTCCAGTCTTGGCCTGGTTATGTTCCTAGGCATCTACTCAAATACAATGTTAGAGAAGTGTTTTCTTATACCCACCAAATACACATACATATATGCATACACACACATATACACACATACATATACAGACACTGAAAACTGAAAAGTGTCACTCCCTCATCTCAAAGCACTTCATACTCCTTTTTTTGCTAACCAAAGTTAGTAAGTGAGTACAAAATCTGCTGGATTTGGAGACAGTGCACCAGGCTCTGATCTCAGTTCCACCACCTGTGTGCTGGGAATATCATATAAACTTTGAGGGTACATTCTCTCATCCGTAAAATAGGGAGATTGGTTTAGATAACCTCGAAGGTCCTTTCCAGCTCTAAATCTATGATCTACGATCCATATGTCTGTCTTATCTTCCCTTCTGGACCATAAACTTAATGAGGGCAGAGGCCTTTCCCCTACCACCTAGATCAGCGCATTACATAGCTTAGGCTCTTAATAAGTCTCTGTCAAGTAAATGTAAACAACGAATAAAGAGGGGGAAATGACAGTATGTTTACCTTCCTTGGGCAGATCTTGAGATTTATGGTGTTCGGCAGAGATTCCCCCATCCACACCACCCCCACTAGGAAACATTTGCATGGCTTAGTAGTAATTTCCAATGGTCTATGGCTTCTTTAGGCAATTTTTAAAAAATTCACAGTCATGTGACTAAGGTTCATTTCATCTTACAGAAGTATCAGAGTATGTTGATAAGAGAATACAGAATCCCATCTTAAAGCTGTGGGGCAAAGATCTGCCTGAGGAGAAAGGTTTGCTAAAATTTCATACTTAATGCAGCAAACTTCAACTAAATGCTAAGCAAGACACACTGGGCTAGAAACTATGGATGCGAAGGCGAGAAAGGAAAACAATACCTGCCCTCAGGGAGCTTACATTCTACTGGAAGGATTTAACGCAAGTATAGGTATAGAGAGATACAGAGATAAATGCAAGGCAATTTGAGGAAGAAAAGAACAATTACCATAGTGGAGATTCAGGGGAGGCTTAAAGAGCAGAAGGTCTGGAGCTAAACCATGAAAGAAAGAATTGAAGAAGGGAAAGGAATATGCAATTACATAAGGCCTACTATGTGCCAGTACTGTCTGCTCTAAGCACTTTGCAAATATTATCTTATTTGATCCTCACAACAACCCTGTAAGGTAAGTTCTATTACTATACCCATTTAACAGTTGAAGAAACTGAGGCAGACAGCAATTAGTTAGCTTTGCTAGGGTCACACAGTTACTAAGTGTCTGAGGCAGAATTTGAACTCGGGTCTTCCTAACTCTGAACCTGACACTCTATTCCTAGGAATTGCTTGTGTAATTGTGTAGAGATGGTGCATAAAGCGTTAAGTGTGGGGAACAGCTAGTTGTTGTTGCCGTTGTTGTTGTTTGTCCTTCCTTCTCAGACGATCAATGACACCATGAAAGTGATATCTTCACTTGCCTGAGAACTGGATTTAAGTGAGGCACAGCCACACAAAGACATCAGCCTCACCCTGTCCTCTAGAGGCACTGGCATCCAGGGGCAAGAAAGAGTCCAGACAAATGGGGATCCGAACAGAAGAAAAGTACAAATTGTGAAGAGAAGTGATATAGGACTGATACAGGATGATGATGATGATGATAAGACTGACAAAGTAGATTTAAGGCATACTACAGAAAGCTTTAAATGCAAGACTAGGAACTTAGCCGTTTTACCTCAGAGGCAATAGTATCCATTTCTTTGGGAATGGGTAGATTGTAGCTATGGTATTGAGTATGAGATATATGACACAGTGTTGCATAGTGGATAGAGTGTGGCCTTTGAGTCAGCTAGACCTGGGTTTGAGTTCTATCTCTAATATGTAGTGTGTTCTTGTGTGTGTGTGTGTGTGTGTGTGTGTGTGTGTGTGTGTGTGTGTGT
>NW_020954580.1:2121059-2170715 GCF_900497805.2 Vombatus ursinus | reverse complement strand
TGTGTGTGTGTGTGTGTGTGTGTGTGTGTGTGTGTGTGTGTGTGTGTGTGTAACCCACTCTAGGCAACTTTCTAAGACTGTGTTGAAGAAAAGGTGCTGACCTGCATTGGTAGAGAGTTTCCCCCACCATTTGGCAGTTTCCAATACCAATAAAATCACCCAATCAGTTCCTCTCTGTTGTGTATTATATTTATCTGTGTTTGTGTCTCATCCCCCTACCAGGCTATAAGCTCCAAAAGGGTAAGGGCTGGAAATTTCCTTTGTATCTCCCTATTACCAAGAGCAATGCTCTCCACACAGTAGGAACTTGTTAAATGTTTGTTGAATGAATGAATGAATGAACATTAACAGTATAGAGGGGGGAAAAAAGGAGAATCAGACTGAATGTGTAAGTTAAGACAACTCAGAAGAATCACAGAATCATGACTCTTGGAATCTGAAGGGAACATAGGCTTTTACTAAACACAATCTTAGCCTATGAGAGAATTTGAAATTAAACAGCAGGAAAAAGTTAGATTTATAGTTTGTGGCCAAGAATCCTCACGGAACTGAATAATAAATTCAGTTTTACAGGGATCAGAGAGAGGGCCATTCTTCCTTAATATATCATTAGTGACATGCAGTCTAAAGTTGCATCAAACTGTTTGACTATTTTACTTGAACGTAAGTCAATTCATTACTAAGATTAAATTTAAACACTTCCCTCCCTCACCCCCTTCAGTCTATGACATTTTGCCTGATCCCTCTTCCCCCTTCTCTCCTTCTCACCCCCCCCCATCATTTTATATCAAGGAAATACACCATGTTTGCCAATGATTCCAAGACAAGATGATCACTTGCCAGGGAATCTGTTAAATTTATTGATATATTTTGTTTTGAAAACAAAAACAGAAGAGATATTTCTCAACAAATACCTAAACAAAGCCTCTAGCAAAGTACATTCCCTCAAAACATGTCACTATTACTAGAAAGGGGGAGTGTTCACCAACTCTGTCAGGAGGGCCCTACCACTCACTGTTGCATTTAACTAGAGTTTTGCCTGTCTAGCCATTTTGACTTTATTTGTATTATTATAGTCCTAGAGTTTGTGGCCCTCTCAGTTCTACTGTCTTTACTCTGCAATCACTTCATATGGCTCTTCCTATGTTTCCCTGAATCCTTCCTATTAATTGTTCCTGAGGACACAGTAATATTCCATTAAATTTATGTACCATAATTCATTCCATTATTCCCCCAATCAATCCTGGTTCCAGCTCCCATCAAAAATGAGGCTAGTATACTGATGGACATTGTACTTTTCTCTACATACTGGTCTTTTCTTGATGTCAATCACCTCCTTGGGTTAGGGCTGCGAATGGGTCTTCTGGTGGTTGAGGTCTGAAAATGGAACAAAATGAGGCACTTGTAATCCATATAACAGTTAACAAAAGGAGGTTTAGTCATAGCAAAGAAAGGATATTCAGAGCAGGGGAAGGATGTTCATCCAGGATAAAGCTTTGAGTCAGCTGTGCTCAGCTAGTAAGCGTCAGAGGCTGGCTTTGAAATCAGGTCTTCCTGACTCCAGGCCCAGTGCTCTATCCACTATGCCACCTAGCTGCCTGTAGTGGAGGGAATACAACATGTGAACGGATATGCATATAGATGATCACTTGAAGAGGTGAGAGAGAAGATTACCAACTAGAGGAATCAGGGAAGGCTCCCTTCAGAAGGTGGCACAAGAGCTAAGCCTTGAAGGCAGGTTCTTGAAGGAAGTGATTAGACCAATGAGTTAGCACATCATCACTACTTCATTGACTAGATTGGCTAGAAAAATGACTAGAATCAAAGAGGCAGGTGTAAGGAGGGAGTGCATGCCAGGCATGAGGTACAGTTTGTGCTAAAATCCAGAAATAGGAGATCGAATGCCAAGTTCAGGAAAGAATAAATGAGCCAGTTTCACTAGAATGTAGAGAGTATTCAGATGAATTAAGTGAAATGGGTCTGGAAAGGTAGACTGAAACCAAATTGTGAGAGGGTTTTAAAGGCCAAGCTGAGAAGTTTATATTTCATTCTAAATGGAAACTTGGGCCCCATGACTAGAAGCCAAATTTCATCACTCCTAGTTCAGGGCTTCTGCCATTCAGATAGTTTTTCCCAACCTAAACTACATTGTAGACCATTGAAAATATACGTCATTTCTCAAAGACCATTGTCTCCTCCCCTCCCCCCAACAGCCTTAGTTTTGTGGTTTTTAGCTACTGGAACAAAGACTGGACACTAGGGAGGAAAGATACATATAACAGAGCGAGGTGAAGCCCATGGTACAATATATAAAAGCAGGAAGCCCAAAGAACAGAGAATCAGTTTTCTTAAGTTTTGAGAAGTAAGAACCATTGGTAAAAAATGTGTGTGGACTAGTGAAAACTCTCTGTGGACCAGGTGTCAGATAAGAATCACTGCACTATACCTTATTCCCTTCCTGCCTTGATGACCGATCACAAAAATTGTACGTGAAATGTGACTTGGGAAGATAGTAAATATTAATGCCATGGAATGCTCGAATAGTTCTTAAAGCAATTTTTTTTCTCAGTTTTGGCATCAGATTCAAAAGGATATGGCACTGAGTTAAAAGGCAAGAGATTTTCATTTTGTTCCTAGTCTTCTAATAACTCACTAGCTCTAGATACACAATGCCAAGATTGAAGAGAAAAGCTGAAGAAGGCAATCCTTTTCTCTGATTTCTTCCAAAGAATCAAGTGTTTGACATCACAAAAAAGTACACTGTCACTAGATGACCTTCACTTTCCTGTGGTTCAGCCTTTCCATCCTTTACAAAGGGTTAACAATAAAAAGGGTCTTTATAAACCCTGGGGTTTGTTATTATTTGGACTATTATTTTGATATCATTATTTCCATTTTAGGTTAGATTTACATAATGCCTTTCCTTTAGATTGTAACCTCAGAAATTCTTAACCAGACAGTATATAGAAGAGCTTACCAAAAAATCAAGTAGATAATCTCATTGCAGGAACTTGAACAGATTTTGCATAAATAAAATCAAAGCAGATTGGATAAGAAGGAAAACTGCTGACTAGGGGGGAAAAATCTTTGCATCTAATCTCTCTGGTAAGGGTCTGATATCCAAGAGATAAAGGGAAGTAACACAAATATGTAAGACCAATAGCTATTCCCCAATAGATACATAGTCAAAGGATATGAATAAACAATTCTCAAAACAAGAATTGCAGACTATTAACCTTATGAAAGATTATACCAAATCATTAATAATGAAATACACACAAATCAAAGCAATTTGGGGGTTTACTTCACAACCAACAAATTGTCAAAGACAATAAAAGATGAAAATTGTCAGTGGTGGAGAAGTTTAAGGAAAAAGGGAATATGTTAAAGTTGTGAATTAGTCTAACCTTTCTGGAAAGCAATTTGAAATCATGTTTTAAAAAATGACTGAACTATTCATACCCTCTAACTTAGACATCTAACTGCTCAGCATATGTCCCAAAGAAGTCAAAGACAGAAAGAAAAGGCCTTTATACATTAAAATAGTCACAGAAGCCCTTTTTGTGGTGGCAAAGCCCTGGAAACATAGGTATATCTTAACTGGGAAATGACTAAACAAATTACGTACATGAATATTACTGCATCATAAAAAACAAGGAGTATAAAAGAATTCAGAGAAGCAGGGAAAGATTTAATCAGACCTAGGAAAACAATGTACATAATGACTACAACAATGTAAATAGGAAGAACAATAAAAAAAACTAAATGTGACTAAGATTTGCTGAGAAGAGAAGAGAAAATTAACCTAACTGCTTTCATCACAAGGTGGGACACTGGGCATGAAACACTTACATAATGGAAAATATAGTTAATATATTGGTTAGTTTTAATGAATTTCTTTTTTTCTCTTCCTTTTTACTCTTTGTTACAAGGGTGGGCTGGCTGGGTAAAACAGGGGAGGAGGAATATATTTTTTAATTAATGAATAAAAGAACCATTTCCATGTATCAATTGTTCAGTCATTTTTCAGTTGTGTCCAACCCTTGGCAACCCCAATTGGGATTTCCTTGGCAAAGATACTGGAGTGATTTTTTTCCTTCTCCAGCTCATTTTGCAGATGAGGAAACTGAGGCACACAAGGTTAAGTGGCTTGCCTGGGGTCACATGGCTAGCAAGTGTCTGAAGCCAGAGTTGAACAGAGGAAGATGAGTCCTCCTGATTCCAGACTCAGTACTCTATCCACTGCACCATCTAGAAACCCCACTATGTATCAGACATTTTACTGTATGCTAGAGAGACAAATAAAACAAGCAAGATAGTTTTACTCTTCAAGAAGCTTACCTTCTAATTAGTAAAGATAATCCTAACAGAAGACCAGAACTGAAGCAGAATAAAGGAGAAGTTAGGAGCAGGGAAGGAATGCCTATAGCAACATGGTTTGGAGATGGCCAAAAGTGGCATGGTACCCTGGTTCTATGCAAGATAAGATAAAAGGCTACCTGTCAGAGTCCAGGGTCCCAGGAGCAGAAGGTCAGTAATATAGAGGGTATAATTTGGAAATGACTGGATAGTAAAAGGCATATAAAAAGGCACATTTTAAAGAATAAAATTGTAACCCAGATCAAAGGAAGCTAGGGAATACAGTGGATAAAGCACTGGAGTTAGGAGGACCTGAGTTCAAATCCTGCCCAATTAGCTATGTAATCCTGGGCAATTCACTTTACTTTTCTAAGCTTCAGTTTTCTCATCTGTAAAGTGAGGGGGTTGGCCCTCTAGGGTCCCTTCTAGTTTTACATCCATGATCCTATGAAATACAAAATGGGGAAGGGAAAGAAGACTAAAGCCTTTGATGCCGAAAGACAGAAAGAAGACTAAGGTTATAACTTCACCAGCAAAAAAAAAAAAAAAAAAAAAAAGAATCAACATCAATGAAGGCCCAACTGCATTAGTTTCTTATGCATTTAAAGAACTAATACTGGACTCAAGGTAAGGTCCTGAGTAAATTTGCACTAAATCATGGTTTTTTGTTTTTAGTTACCCACCTTGAAAACCATATCCAGGTTTTAGGAAAATGGCAGGGGACAAGCAAAGGAAGAGAAGCCCTATCTTCTGAAGGAGGGACTTCAAAGTTCAATATGTTTTGTCTGGGAATAAAGAAAGGGAGGTGATTTCATTACAATGTTTGGATACCTGCAGTTGATATACCGGCCTGAAAGATGTGACCTGTCCCGTTCACTCAGTGGGGATAAGAAACTGCAGAAGGAAAGTGTTACACTAGAAAGATCTCCTCTCAAAGATAATTATATGTTTAATCCAGTTTTAGTCTGAATGACAGTGGTATGGTCCCCCCTCCTCCCCATCTGTATTCTGGGGAGAATAATGCTTGCCACATCATTTTAATGGGTATAACATCTGCTAAGTGCTTTGAGTTCTTCAGATGAAAGATGCCGTGTGACTGCAAAGAATTATTGTTGTTATTTTAGTCTTCTGACTTCCATATTGGTATGGGTCTCCTAGTGGCATTAAGAAGACCCCTGCAGCTAATAAGACACTCTACTATGTAATTCCTGGGATGTTTTAATTCCTTCATGGGATTCTGGTTGTGTCAAAAAAAAATGAGTCATCTAAATCTAGTTTATCAATCCCCTAAGATATGAAAATAGCCAAAGTTCCCCTCCTTACTGTTTTGAAGTCTTCAACAGTTTCTAGATGGTGTTAGGCATAAATAATAACCCACTTTCCAGTAGGAATGGGACTTATGCTGTGGTCAGGGATTAAGACCATAGATTCATAAATCTAATACCTAGTATTATGTCTGCATCATTTAAACAAGCCTTTGACTTTCACAGCCAAGGATGTATTAAATTATCCAGTTATCATAGACTCACCTGTTGAGTTGGATTGACCTGTTACTCCAGAGCAGCTTCTGAATATAGTCACTGTAGAAAAAATTGTTGGGAGAAACAGGGAAACCTGGGCCAACCACAACTGACTGTTCTCCTCCTTCTTTAAACCTGAGCCGTCTTCTTAAAAGAGCCAAAGCATATTTTCAAAAGGGAAAACTACTGACTACCCACAAACCTACTGCTGTGTCCTTCCAAGCATACAGAATATTGTCCTGATTCAGCACACTACCCAAAGACAAGAAAATTGACAGCAACTTATATCTACTGGCAATAATGCCATTCCACATGAAGATTTCCATAACATGTTCTTTATAAATATTTTCTCCATCTTACATCAATTCTCAAGTTCCTTCTCTAGACTGGTCATGTTCTAATTGATTTATAAAAATTCTCCTGGAATTTCTGTGAAAACACCATACAGATTCATTGGTTGATATATAAAAGCTCACCAAGAGTTTTGGTGAGGGGATAAAAGAAGGAAAGAAAAGGGAACAGAAAAAAAAGCTTGCTTGTTCAGAATATAACTTGCTTATCCTTAAATTTTATAGTCCATTATAGAACTTGATAGTGATAAAATTAACTTACAGTAGATATGTCTTTAAAGGGGCATAAATTGGTTATTGATTTTCATATAATTATGATACAGGAAGAAGGAATGCATTAGTTCTCCAATTTTTCAAACACTAAGTGAGACCCAAAGAGGATGTATGTGTGTGTGAGTGTGTGTGTGTGTATACATATATATATATATATATATATCACCTTCAGTGATTATCTTCAGTGACATTAGGAAAAAAAAATTGAAAAGTGAACAATACAATCATTCTGGTTTTTATATGTCGTTTTCTTTTGATTCAGATCTATGGTTTCATCTCTGTGGAACCTCTCTAACCCCGTATGAAAACTCTCACCACCAATGCAGATTGGCAATTCTGGGAGTCCAAGACTTATAGTCCTAGAGACTCGCCTGGGGCACTCAGAGGTTAACTGATTTTCCCATTTTCTTTTTTTTGTTGTTGTTGTTTTTTTGTTTGTTTGTTTGTTTGTTTTTTTGGTGAGGCAATCGGGGTTAAGTGACTGGCCCAAGGTCACACAGCTAGTATGTGTCAAGTGTTTGGTCTGAGGCCAGATTTGAACTCAGGTCCTCCTGACTTCAGGGCCGGTGTTCTATCCACTGCGCCACCTAGCTGCCCCTGATTTTCCCATTTTCAAACCACTAATATATATCAGAGTCAGGACTTGAACCAAGGTCTTGCTGATTCTAACCCAAATCCACTCTCCACTGTGCCATACTACTTCTCATTTCCTAACTGACTTCCATAAGAGACATCATAGATCCTTATGATCATAGGATTTTAGATCAAGAATTGCAAGGGACCTCAGAGGCCATCTAGTGAAGGCCTGCTATTTTACAAATGAGAAAATTTAGGTGAAAAGAGATTTGGAGACTTGCCCATTTTTATACAGGTACTAAGTGGCACAGATTGTATTGGAACCCAGGTCCTAACTCCAATCTTCTTTCCACTATTGTCTTCTTTAGTTATTTTGTCTACCATAATGCCAAAAAGGTCAGATTGGTTATCTTTTTTGGTGAATTAACGAATTCCTTCATCAGGGACATGCAACCAAAGGGACTTGTCTGCATAACCAGAGAGGCTAAACAGGAGAACATGACCTAATCTAGCAGTTATGGCAACAGATCAGCCTGTTCCTTTTACAAGAAAACCTATTAAATCCATTGGTGTTGCAAGGACTATGTCATGGGGCAGGGTATTAAAAAATGCCAATGAGAAATAGGCACAAAAGACACAGATAAAACATGAGAGAATTATGATTCTTTGAGTTTGATAAAAATCTTTATTATGTCCTAGAAAACAGATATTTATCAAAGACACATGTGTAGTTCTTCCTACAGAGAGAAAATGAAAGAGAATATTTCCCCTTATTTATTGATTCCAATCTCCAAGACAAGAATAATTATAGACATACATTTACCTGCTTATAGTCTCACTGCTCATTATAATCCAGGCTGAAAAATCAGGAATAAGGAAAAAAGTGACTAGAAGAGACTGAATGGAGACATCAAAGAAAAAATTATCAATTGTATTACTCAAACAGAATAATCTTATTCATCATGTATATATATATATGTATACATATATATGTTACAATTTATGTTGCAAATCAATCTATTTTAATTTGTGTATTTATATATAACATCTGGAGTGCAATTTTAGCCAGGATCCTCATCTTAGCACAATTAGACTGCATAAATAAAAACAGCAAGAGAAATTAGAAGAAACAGTATAAAATGAGCAACTATGTCACGAGGTAATTTAAAAGCATCTTAAAAATCCAACCAGATTTCTGCCATTTAGATAACAGATATGCCTCTAACAAGTAGAAACAAAGTAGATATCCATAGATTTGGGAAATGGCTAAATAATGGTGGTGAGTGAACGTAATTAAGTAGTAGTGAAATGTAAAAATGATAAATATAAAGAATTCAGAGAAGCATGGGAAAACATAATAATTGTTGCAGAGTAAAATGAGTAGAGCAGAATGAAAGCATACCTGACGACTATCCATAGAAATAGAAAGAATAACAGCCAAAACCTGAACATTCCGTAATTATGATAATGTTGAAGAAGAAATGAGAAAATGGAGCTCCCTCTCATCTTTGCAGAAATAGAAGACCATGGGGGCAGCTAGGTGGCTCAGTGGATGGAGCTCTGGCCTTGGAGTCAGGAGGACTTGAGTTCAAATCCAGCCTCAGACACTTGACATTTGCTAGCTGTGTGACCCTGAGCAAGTCACTTAACCCCAATTGCCTCACCAAAAAGCAAAAAAAAAAAAAATAGGGGACCATGGATGTAGAACTTTGCATATATTGTCAGACTTGGCTGATGTGTTACTTTTGCTGAATTGCTATTTTTTTTTATTTAAAAAAATCTTGGTGATAAGGAGTGGCTTTCTGGGCAGGAGAAGGGGAGTAATAAATTTGGAAATGAAGAAAATACAAATATTTATGTATAAGTAAAAAAAGTTTAATAAAATAAAAAAGAAATGTATCCTACATTGATCATCTTTCCACACCCAATGCTAGTAATTTAGTCCATTATTACACTGGCCTAGACTACTATAATAGCCCTTAATCAGTCTCCTCATACCTCAAGTCTCTCCCCAATTTATTCCACATTTCATTGAAAAAATAATTTGCCTAAAGCATCATTCTCATGATATTACTATCCCACTCCAAAAATTTCAGTGGTTCCCCATTGCCTACTGAATAAAATCCAAACACATTAGCCTGGAATTCAAGATTTTCCATCTGTATAACCAAGATAATCAGAATACATCACTATGAATAGGTTTACTTCAGTCATCTTCACAAAGAAATTAGACCACTATCCAGTCAATCAGTCTAGGAAATCATCACATTCCATTGGGAAGATAGTTAAAAATCTCCTGTCCGCAAGACCGTGATCAATTTAATTGCAACAGAGGGATACAACCTTAATGAAGAGGCATCATTAGCAACTGTTCTGGAACTTACATTTTTAATCAATCAGATTATGTAGTTTCTTAGTTTTGCAATTCAACCCTCCATTCAGGGAATGCTTTACCACTATTTTCTATAGTCAAAAATATAAAGAAATCATATAAATTCCACCAAACCATCTGCAATATCAGTATCTGGGGTTATCAAATCAAAAGAGAAGCAAATAACCAACAGACAGCTTGATCTTATAAAGAATGTTAGGTCTAGGAATCTGCTGGATTCTAATGCTACCAGATTATCTTTCTTTTGTTTGGTAAATCCCCTAAATTTTCTAGGCCTTTGGGTACTTTGAAAAAAATAATCATGATACTTGTCTCCCACAATTATGTCTAAGGATGTTACAAATATACATAAAATAATCAGATTATTTAGAGTAGTCTAAACCACAGTACAGAGTAACCAGGCCATTTAAAGTACTGGCTTGCTCTAGTCCAAAATTATTCAAGCTTAATATCTAATGCCTAAGAAACTAGGTCCAGCAATGGATAAAGTGCTAAAGACAAATCCAGCCTCAGACACCTACTAGCAGTGCCAATCTACTCAAGGCACTTAACCTCAGTTAAGTTTCCTCATCTATAAAGTGGGGATAATTCATTCATTCATTCATTCATTTCCTTTTTTGGCAGGTGCTATCTATTAGTAGATCAAGGAAATGTCCTACTATAATTTACCTACATTTTATCAAAGCATTTAACAGATTCTCTCATGCTACATTATCTTTGTAGATAAGATGGAGAGATTTGGGCTAACCAACAATTTAGTCAAGTAAATTCAGAACTAGTTGAATGGGTAGATTTAAAAAAAAATATAGGGGCAGCTAGGTTGCGCAGTGAAAAGAGCACTGGCCCTGGAGTTAGAAGGACCTGAGTTCAAATCCAGCCTCAGACACATAACACTCACTAGCTATGTGATTCTGGGCAAGTCACTTAACCCCATTGCCTAGCCAAAAAAAAAAAAAAAGTAAGCCTCAGTGGTTTGTTCTTAACTTGGAACAGGGTTTTTAGTAGAATGTACCAGGAATCTGTGCTTGGCCCACTGCTCTTTACCACTTTTATCAATGACTTGGATGAGGCATGGGTGGTAGACTTATGATATTGTAAAATGATGTAGAGCTGAGAGGTCTAGCTTAACATGGTGGAAGATTAGAGTTTGTACCTGAAAAGATCTTAACAAACTACAACTAGGATCTGGATCCAATAAGATAGAATTTAATAGGAATAAATGTTAGATCTTATACTTGGATTCCAAAAATCAGCTTTACAAGGTGGTGGAGGCATGATTTGCCTGAAAAAGACCTGGGGAATTTAGTGGACTACAAGCTCAGTATGAGTCAATGTTTGGATATGGCAATCAAAAAAGCTAATATGAGCTTGGATTACATGAAGCAAGGCATCTATCTACCTGAGCTGATGTGAGTATCAAATGAAATAACATGTATAAAATGCTTTGCAAACCTTAAAGCATTATATAAATACTAGCTACTATTATTATTCAAAACACCTGGAAAATCAGATTGGCCCCATCACTAGCCTAGATTTCAGGTCCACAAAGGATGTATCCAAGGATTAGGTTTTTACCAGTGACTCCAGGATAGGCTACAACCCACAAGAGCAATTCCAGTCCGAATAAAATCTTCTTAGAATTTTCTAGACGTGGGATGGCAAAGAAGAAAAGCACCATAATAACTTAGAAAACCACAAATTAACATTATCTATGTTTTATTGTATTTTTATTTTGACAAACATTTCCCATATATTTTAATCTGGTTGCTGCTGAATTGGCCCACTGACTCCAAATTTTATGTTTTTGTTCTAGAGTAATATATGCCTTGATTAGGGAGCAGAAGAGATACCTGGGACCTTTTTCTTAGAGGAAGGCCCAAAACCAAACAAGCACCAGAGGCAATGGATATGTAGCCCACCTTCCAGCTTCGATGGGTCCCTCCACTTGCTTAGAGTCCACTCTTACCACAACACTATTTCTTACCATCTCACCCACTGATTCTCACCAAACACTCTCTCGCCAGCAGATGGAAGTGAATTTGATCTAATCACCATGCAGGAAACTTTCTGTTATCTTGCTTCCTTAAATAGATACATGGCAGAGCCAGGGCCATCAGCTACCACTTGATTCAGCTATTTCCTACAGCCCTGGTATCAGACAGAACATTTCAAGGACATCTCGCCTATGGGGCAGAAGTCACTGTCAACACTCACTTCCTCCTCTACTCTCTATAGTCCCCTCTTCTCTCTCTTCTATGCTGACAGCTAAAATCCATCCCATCTCACAGGAGCCAAGAACATACATCACTCCCTTCCCTAATTTCATTTTAAAGGAAATTTCCTTCCTTCAAGACACTGAAACCAAGAACTGGTCCCTTAAAAATCTTGGTAAGGGCAAGTACAAATTTTGTACATATATAAATGTCTAACAAATTAGTTTTACTTTGTCTTTATGATGAGTCTATGCCTCTGATCTTAAATTCTGTCCAGAAATATGAATCAGTTTATAGTATGTTAGAGCTAGAAGGGTCTTTAGAGATCATCTAACTAAATGCCCTCATTTTGCAAATGAGGGAACTAGATCCAGAAAGATTGAGCAACTCACCCAAGGTCACATGGGCAGTAAGAAGGAGACATGAAATCCAGCATTCTTTCCACTGCACCATTTTAATACAAAGAAAGCAAAACTCACTTATGCACTAAGTGAGATGGATGGAAATTAGGCTGGATAGTAATGAATAACTATTTCTGCCCTTCCCCTGCCTCACTTCCTCCCTGTTCAAACCACACTAAGTCACTAAGAGAGGTCAGCAGTTGGGTCAGGGGCTTGGCATTATTTTCAGAAAAGGAGTTGAATTTTCAGAGTGAGTCTTGAACCAGGAATCTTTTTAAGTAAAAACATACTCATTTCTGTGAGTGAACTCAATAGATTTTATCTCAACAAAATTGGAATAAATTCTTCCATACGAAAGGCAGAAATTATTTTTTAACAGTGAGAGGAAGTGTTGTCTAGTGGATAGATGTCTGGTTTTGAAATCAGAAAGATGTGAGTTGAAGTCTTGCTTTGGACACATACTAGCCATGTGACAGTAGACAAGTCAACTTACCTCTCAATGCCCTAGACTAATCTCTAAGGATAGATGACTTAGCAACCTGTATCCATGGGAGGTATCCATGAAAAGTGTTCAGGTATGTCAGGCTGACATGCAAATACAAATATATAAAATAAGCTTTCATGCAGGGATAGAAAAAGAATTCAACTAGCAGAGGTGAGACCTGGGTGCTAGTCATATCTTTGCCAGTAACCGGTTGTATGACCATGGTCAGGTCTCTTTTCTTATTATTATTGTGAGAATGGGGTAGAATATATGATGTACAAGATCCTTTCCAGCTCTAATGTTACATAGAATAATGACATTATACACCTGTTTAATCATTTGCCCAAGGAGAGTTAATCTTTGTTTCTCAACTAAAGACAAGAAAGTTCATCTAAGTTTTACAGTCTATGAACTTTCTTAGGGTGACAGCCAGATACTTTTAAAAATTTGACTTGTAAAATGCACCATAAGTAATGGTAGAAATAGTTTGGTGATCTTCATTATTCAAAGCTTTTTCAATAGAGTATCAACGTAATTAGTTCCCATTCTCCCATCTATAAAATGGGCATAATAATACTTTATAAGGGATGGATGTGTCCAACTTCTATCATATACTGACTGTGTAACCCTGCATAGGTCTTTTAACATCTCAGTGCTCTAAGCTATTCCCTAAGATGACAAGTTGGTGAAATGGTGCCAGTGTGAATGGGTAGAAGGAGTTGCCTCATCTATAAATTTCCATATCAATGAAGTTACAGGTACAGCCTGTAGCCTCCTAAGACAGGGGTTCTTAACTTTTTCTGAGCCGTGGGTCCCTTGGGTTGCTTGGTGAAACCTGTGAGCTCAGAGTGTTTTTAAATACAGAAAAGAAAATACATAGGATTACAAAAGAAACCAATTATATTGAAATAAAGATGTAGTTTTTCTCATGCAAATTCACAGATCCCCTGAAATCTATCTCCAAACCCCATTGTGAGTCTGTGGATCCCAGGTTAAGAACCCTCACCCTAAGGGTTGGATGAGATCACCTAAGGTCACATCTATCACTGTCTGCAACTCAATAACATCGAATAACTAATTCAATTTTCAGTATTTAAAAAATCTTTAAGTTGGAAGGGACCTCAAAAGCCACCTAATCTAACCTCTTCCTGACCAAGAATTCCCACTACAACTTCCGCAACAACTGGTGATCACCTTCAGGAGAAAAGTAACACCCCACCTGCCAAGAAATCCATTCAGCTTTTACATGACTCTAATCATCAGGAAGATTTTTTTTCTTATACCAAGTGAAATTAGCCTCCCTATAATCTCTGCCCATTGCTCCTGAGGTTCTGTTCTCTGCGGCCAAGCAGAAAAAGCCAATCATCAATCAATCAATAAGTGTTTGTTAAGTACTAATATGTGTCAGACACTACCAAGAGGGTGGGGGTAGGGTGCATGAAGGGAAGTTCAAAGACAAAAATATAAAAGTCTTTGCCCTCAAGGAATTTACATTCTATTAAAGGAGAGAAAACATTAAGATGTAGCTTGGTGAATAGAGCACAGTCTAGGAAGACCTGGGTTTGAATCCCAGCTCAAATACTTACTAGCTATGTGACCCTAGGCAAATCATTTAATTTTGTTCAATTTCCTCATCTGTAAAATGAGAGTATCAGATGAGTATCAGACTTGATAATCATGAAGATCCCTTCCAACTCTAAATCTGTGGTCCTACGATCATGTATACACATGTAAATATATACAGATAATAAACAAAATTAATTTTAGGACAGGGCACACTAGCAGCTGAGAGGACCAGAAAAGTCTTCATGTAGCCCTTCAGATACTTTAAGAAAGCTATCATGTATGCTCTAAGTCCTCTCTTCTCTGGACTAAACACTCTTCCCTTACTATCCTATTCATCGTTCTCTAGGGACTCTTCATGTTATCAATGTCCTTTTTAAAATATAGTGCCCAGTGTTCAATATAATACTCCAGATGTGGTCTGACAATAGGACTATTGTTTCACTCTTCATAGACATGATGCCTCATTTCATGTAATCCAAGCTTTTTTTTGACAGTCATATGCAGCCGTTGACTCATACTGAGCTTGTAGTCCACTAAAACCCCCCAGTTCTTTTTCAGGCAAACCATGCCTCCTCTACCTTGTAAAGCTGATTTTTGGAACCCAAGTATACAATCTAACATTTATTCCTATTAAATTCCATCTTACTGAATCCAGATCCTAGTTGTAGCTTGTTAAGACTTTTTCAAATCCAAACTCTTATCTTTCACCATGTTAAGCTAGACCTTTCAGCTCTACATCATTTTATAATCTCATAAATCTAGCTCCCACACCTTACCCAAGTCATTGATAAAAATGGTAAAGAGCAGTGGGCCAAGCACAGATTCCTGGTGCATTCTACTAAAGATGCTGTTCCAAAATAAGAACAAACCACTGAGGATTACTTTTTTTTTTTAATTCACCCATTCAACAAGTTCTGAATTTACTTGACTAAATTGTTGGTTAGCCCAAATCTCTCCTTCTTATCTACAAAGATGATGAAGCATGAGAGAATCTGTTAAATGCTTGATGAAATGTAGGCAAATTATAGTAGGACATTTCCTTGATCTACCAATAGATAGCACCTGTCAAAAAAGGAAATGAATGAATAAAGAATTTATTAAGCACTTACTATATCCAAAGCACTGTACTAAGAGCTGTGAATACTAATAGATTATGATCAGATAAAGGAATTTCAGAGTTTATGAACATGAAAGAGGAATATTCATGGGTGATGGCAAGATTAAAAATAAGATACTCTCTGTGTAAAGTCAAGATGGAGTGGACAAGGAACCCTTAGGAAGTGAGTAAACTGAGGAAGTGGGAAGTTCAGCAACTAATTTTTCTTAGTTGAAGAATCATGTGCATAACATCAGTTCCTCTTGACATTTCCTCCATCTTTTGATGGGTGAAATTATCATTAAACAAATAGAATATAAGCACCTTGAGGGCAAGGACTGTCTTTTGCCTTTCTTTGTATGGCCACTTAGCACTGAGCCTGACACACTGTAGACACTTAATAAATGTTTATTGACTTACTAAAGTATATGTTGTGTGCCTGATAGAATGTAAGATCTCTGAGGGCAGGGACTGTTTCATTTTTGTCTGTATATCTCCAGTGCTTGGCACATAATAAAGGCTTAATAAATGCTTGCTGATTGATAATTTATCTGAACAAGTTATCCCCTTTTAATCCTATACCAGCAATTCTACCAAGACTCAACAATAACCATGAGGTCAAATTTGCCTCCTTGCATTAGGGTCTCCAATTTACTTTCCTCGTTATCCACACATTGTGCATTTGTAGATAGTCATCTGAGGTCATGGGTTTTATTGGATAAATGAAAAATAAATCATTTATTAAGCACTTACCATATGCCAGGCACTGTACTTTGCACTGGATTACAAATATAAGAAACAATTCAGTTCCTGCCCTCAATAAGATTACATTCTTGTGGAGAAAAGATAAAATATAAAGAGAAGCTAGAAGGAAGGGGTGGTATAGAGGCCTAACTTCAGGCAAGATAAAGCAAAAGTTCACCTACCAAGGCTCAAGGTGGTTCCAGGTGCAGAGTCCAAGGTCTCAATGGGAGAGGAATAAAGAGATTGAGGGATGAGTTATTCCATGGGAATATTCAATGGGGAACATTCCCATGGATGTATGGGGAATGATAGTAGCCATTTTGGCCCAGTACATAGAGGGTATGAAGGGGTAACATGTTACCTCTGGTCACAGTACAAGGAGCATCTTATTTCTGGCTCCTTTCTTAGATTCTGTCTTCTGTGATTTATTGGGCATCCTTTTGGTATCTATCTGGGTAGGATTATGTAGACATTCTTCTCCTTCTCTGCTTTTCAGTTTAAAATCCTTGTTAGATTCACGGGACATTTATTGTACTGTGTTATAGAAATGCTTGTTTTATTTTATAAATTTAAAAATTAAAATTAAATTTAAAAGCAAGAAAAAGATTTACAGAACTTCAGGCATGTGTGTGTGTGTGTGTGTGTACATACACACATACACACATACATATATATATACATATATATGTATATATATATGTATATATATATTCAGCATTTGCTAGGTATACCTTATATTTCCCTTCATACTACAATCACCCTAGTCCTTATTGTCTTTTAGCCGGACAATTAAAATAGCTTCCTAGTTGATCTCCTTGTATCTAGGCTCTCTCTTTTCAATCCCATCCCCCACAAAACTGTCAAATTGATATCACTAAAGTACAGGTATGACTACGTCACTCTTTTGCTCAAAAAACTTAAGTAGATCCCTATTGCCTCTAAAGTAAAGTACAAATTCTTCTGTTTGGCATTTAAAACTCTTCACAGTCTTGCTCCACACTATCTTTTGGGGCTAATTTAACATGTTACCTCTTCATGCCCTCTATGAACTGCACTTCCCTATACATTTCACGGGAACATTGTCTATTATTGTCTCTCTCATCTCCATATTTTTGCTCAGGCTCCTGTTCTATTTCTCCTTTGGAACCTAGGAATTTCTAGGTGCCTTCAAGGCTCAGTTTGGGTGCTACCTCCATAAGAGGCCTTTTCTGATCACCCCAGTCTCTAGTGCCCTTGCCCAAATCCCAAATTAGCATTTATTTTATCTATATCCTGTGTTTATGCATCAGTGAACATGAAGTACTCCCTCAGTAGACTGTAAGTTCCTCAAGGACAGGAACTGTCTTGCTTTTGTGTTTGTACCCTCAATGCCTTGCATAATGCCTGGCCTGCAATAGGCACTTACCAGATGTTTAGTGATTACTAATTGTCTAATTGACTGCTTAGCCAATATTTTACTCCCTGTATTTTACTCCATGGTCTATATATCCAAATTCCATTCTTGGATGTCATCTTTTTATAATTTAATATTTTATTTTTTTCCCAATTACGTGTTAAAAATGTTTAAGGTTTTATTTTTTTTTTCAAATTTTGAGTTCCAAATTCTCTCCCTCTGTTCTCTTTTCTTGAGAAGGCAAATAATCTGACATAGGTTATACATCTGTAATCACGCAAAACACATTTCCATGTAAGTCATGCTGTGAAAGAAAACATAGACCAGAAAAAATAAAGACAGTAAAGAAAAACTATCTTCAATCTGCATTCCAGATCCACCAGTTCTTTCTCTGGAGATGGAAAGCATCTTTTGTCATAAGTCCTACAGAATTGCCTTGGATCACTGTATTGCTAAGAATAGCTAAGTTATTCACAGTAGATCATCATACAATAGTGCTGTTACTGTGTACAATGTTCTCCTGGTTCTGCTCCTTTTATTTTGCATCAATTCATGTAAGTCTTTCCAGATTTTTCTGAGAGCATCGTGCTCATCATTTCTTACAGCACAATAGTATTCCATCACAATCATATACCACAACTTGTTCAGCCATTGCCCAATTGATGGACGTCCCCTCAATTTCTAATTCTTTACCACCACTAAAAGAGCTTCTATAATTATTTTTGTACACATAGGTTCTTTTCCCTTTTTTAAAATCTTTTTGGAATACAGACCTAGTAGTGGTGTTGCTTGGTCACAGGGTATGCATAGTTTTATAGCCTTTTCAGCATAGTCTCGGATGCCATCTTAATCTGTTTTTCCCTTTCTATATGTGCTTTTCACTTCCAAAGATCTGCCCTTGGATGGTCAGGAGTGATGAAAACAACCATCTCTGCCCCAAAAGACCAGTTTTTTGCTTTGGTCTTCCTCATCTTTAATCATGTTTTCTTACATTTCTCCTGGTTTTAGCATTTGCCCCAACATGAATTACCACAAATGGGTTGTAATCAGCAGCTTTGACAATTCTTGGAAAGCTCTCCATCACATCTCAGAAATGTACCCTGGGAAGACAGCAGCACTCTCTGCACTTCACATCAGGTAGACAAATAGCTACCTCAATATGCCTCAGCAAGTGACCTCCCTGCTCTATCATTCTTTCATCTCTTCTTCATCGTCCTTGGAGAATAAGCAGCTGCTTCCTCCTTAGAGGATTCAGCTGCCCCTCTGCAGGAAAAGCCTCATATCTATCACTTTGATCCATGTGTTCAGTGATCATTCTTTTTTAACATTGCTCCTCCAGCTTCCTGCCCAGGTCAGAAATTCCCTCTCCCTCTCCAAATCCTTTTTTTTTTTTGTCTTTATTTTTACCTTGAAGCCTATTAGTGTTTACTTCTCCTATTAGAAAAGACTAATTACAATTGACCAAATTATCTAATTACTAATTATAATTGATTTAATGGCCTGTATAGTTGGCTAGGGGCCATATAGGACAAAAGGAACTCTGGAAGGTCAGGAGAGGCAAAGCATACAGTGATCGAATTTAGAGCTAGAAAGGACATTTGAGATCAATTCCCTCTTTTTACAAATGAGGACTCCTGTAAAAAATAGCAGAGTTTAGACTCTAACCCAGGTCTTCCAATTCCAAATCCAATGTTCTTTGTGCAATACTATTGCCTGCCCTGCTAGAGGCTCATGCTTTAATGTCTTGTCTAGGTTATAGAAAATAAATAAGCACTGTGGTCATGTGTGCAGTAACTATTATATGACATCTTCCCTCCTCTGCCAAGCTACTCTTTGTAATCCTCTGTTTCTAGCTGCTTTGCCTTGATTTGTTTTTGTTCAGGCATTTTCAGTCATGTCCAATTCTTCATGGCCCCATTTGGGGTTTTCTTGGCATGGATACTGAAGTGGTTTGCCATTTTCTTTTCTAGCTCATTTTGCAGATGAGAAAACTGAGGCAGACAGGGTTAAGTGACTTGCCCACGGTCACACACTAAGTGTTTGAGGCTGGATTTGAACTCAGGAAGATGAGTCTTCCTACATCCATGCATGGCACTCTATCTGTGGCACCACCTAGCTGCCTTGATTACTTTAGTTGATTCAGTCTCTCCTGAAAAGTAATAACAATCAAGTCAAGCAGAAAGGATTACAGACAACAGGTGGACCACCCAACACATTGTATCCCATTGGATCACAACTGGCTCAATGGATTCAATGGATTCCAGAAAGCATTTTGGAGCTGTTCCCCAAAAGTTACTAAACTGTGCATATCTTTTGATCCAACAATATCACTACTAAGTCTATACTCCAAAGGTATCAGGGAAAATGCCCTTTATGTTCACAAATAAAGCAACTCTTTTTGTAGTGATAAAGAACTGGAAAGTAAGAGAATAGCCATCAATTGGGAAATGGCTGGATATATTAATTATTATGATATATTATGATATGTTAATGTAATTGAAAACCATTAGTCTATATAAAAATTATGAGAGACAATTTCAGAGAAAGTTGAGAAGATCTGTATGAACAGATACAGAATGAAGAAAGCAGGACCAAGAGAAATAATTACACAATAACAATATTGTAAAAATGAACAATTTTGAAAAACTTAAGAACTCTGATCAGCACAATGATTCCAGAGGACTGATAATAAAGAACATTACCTACCTCCTGTGATGTGATGAGTCCATGATAAACAGAATGAGACACACTTTTAGACATGGTCAACATGGGAATTTGTTTTGTTTGACTACACATATTTGTTACAAAGATTTTTTTTTCTTTTTTTTTCCTTTTTCTTTTTTCCAGTGAGGGCAGGTAGAGGTGGCAGGAAGAAAAAATAAATGCTTGATAACTGAAAAAAAAATAAAATTTTTAAAAACTTCAGTGGGATGTCGGTATTTTTGCATATTTGAATAAAGATAGAAAGAGTGAGCACAAGATTATCGATTCTGGTGTTCCATAGACCTTCATTCTCATCCTGACAAATGACATATTTTGGTATCCCATAGAACCCAACTAACTCTTAGAAAGAGTCCTGGATTTGGAATCAGAGGATATGAGTGCAATTCTATTCCTCTACTTGAATAAGTAATTAACCTGTCCAAACCCCAGTTTCTTCATATGTAAAATAAGATGGTTGGGCTGGGATATCTCTAGGGTCCACTCAAGCTCTGCATATTATGATATTATCATCCTATGTTGAAGGGTGATGGTGGTGGTGGTCATGGTGATGGTGGTAGTACTTTCTCCCCTGTAAATTATGACTCTATCCATACTTTTCCATCTAGCCTACAAATTCCCTTCACTGTCCATGGGATCTTCCACTGACATCCTACTTTGATCTTTCATGGTGCCATGGAGATAAGCAATCCTGTGTTCTTAAAACTTATGCCAGGGAAGGAAAAGCTTTGGTACATCCCACCAAATTGGATAGTGTCCTAGTGCTGGTGCAGTGATAGGCTATGTGTCTCTTGTCTGAGGAAGGAGGGAGAGGGAGATCAATCTAGTTACATTCAGAAAGGCTCATCATCAGGGTTGACTAGAAGGATGACAACTTGGATAGCCTATCTATTAGAGTGTGTGAGGAGGGGTTGGATATGGGTATCAGTGAATCAGGGTCTTTGTCTCAGCAGGGAATAGTCACACCAAGAAAACTACAGAAGTATTTTTGAGCTTCCTTCCGTGTTACCCAATCCTGTGGTCTGTCCATACTCAAAACCCAAGGAGGTGTCATGATGTAGTGGAAAGAACATGAGAATGAAAGTCTTTTTTTTAAGGAAATGTCATGCAAACATTCAAATATTTATCTTCAGTTTTATTAAGAGCTGAATATTTCAGTGATTTCAATTGTCACCTTCCAGTGAGCTCCCTTTTTTGAGGCAGTGCAGATATTTTTCCTTTGTTGCCTTGGTGCCCATGGATTCAGCATGTGACCCAATTTAGCTGGTATTTGAGTAAATTTGTGTGTGGGTGGGGGTGTGCATATCGCTGTATAATCTCTGTGTGTGTATGTTTGTAGTTTTCCTGGTATATATGCTGTCTTACAATTGCATCCAATTTCCATTATTTTCTCATGCTGTGTGTATTTGTTGTTTGCTGCTCTCAATTGAAAGAAGACAGTTTCTATTTTGGCTAAATTGTTGCACAGCTTGAAAACACAAGCAGAAACATCTCCAAGAGTTTGTTGAATCCAATTAGTTATATGCAACTTGTAGTACATCTGATTCTTATTATATGCCTTTGTGTTTTCTCCACAAAATCAGTTGAAACTAAGTGACTATGACATTTGACCTACATAGTGAAGGTGTAGATTTAAATTTGCATCTCTCATTGTTCTCTTTTCTTTACATGTTAATGTGCGCTTTAGCATATGTTGGGGAAGAAATTCTGATTTCTTTTTAAGCTTTAAAGACACCTGTTTGGAAAAAATGAGAGCTCAGAAACTTCACCCAGTATTTTCATGAGGCTATTACAATTTTTTATGTGAAGAAAAAGAGAAAGTTCATGCATGATAGTAAATTTCATTCCTCCTTGAGTCAAGCAGTGAAACTATTATTTCCATTTTACAGATAAAGAAATTGAGGCTCTGAGAGATTGATTTGCCCACAACATAAATGGCAACACAGGGACCTATTGTGTAGTGGTAAGAATATTAGATTTGGGGTCGCCAAATCTATTTTCAAATTCCAACTCTGTGACATGGTACTTACGAAATGACCTTGGGAAAATTATTTAACCTCTCCAGACCAAAATTTCCTCATCAGTAAAAGGAGTATATTGAATTATTAGATCATCTGTAAGGTCCTTCGCAGCTCTAAAGCTATAATTTTACAAAACCCACATCTTCCCACACCAGGGCTATTGCTCTATCATACCACCCTAGTCCTCATGATCAGATAATTCAGGGAATTAAAGTTCATACATTTCTCCTTTATCACAGTCCATTTCAACTGTTTGTTCCTAGCATATATGAAAAGATTTGGTTTTTTTTTTTATTACTCAATTTTCTTTGAGTTGGTACTCTAAATTGAGAAATTTCAAAAGCGTCTCAGAATATTTTGAAAGCAGATAGTCAGTCATTTACATTCACCCAGTTGACCAAGTAGTAGAATGTAAATTTTTTGAGGACAGTTACTGTTTCGGTTTTTGTCACTGAAGCTTCAGTGCCTGGTACATAATAGGCACTTAATTACTGTTTGTCTATTTATATTTTGATCCTACACTTTGGTTCCAGAGGACTAATGATATAATAAAATACGACTCCTTCCTCTAGTTTTAGAGATTGAAGTCAACATTTATGAAGTGTTGCATTCACTGTCAGGTTCAGACCTTGGTCTCTTTGTTTTATTTAATTACTTTTCTTTGTTTTACAAAAGAGAGTTATGGAGGGGAATGAGAAATAATAGGAAATAACTTATTTTAAGGCATTAATAAAACTTAGAAAAGAAAAATGAATTGGATTGTAAAGTCACACTGTTCTGTCCTGCTGTGTCCAGTCAACAAGTCCATAAACATTTATTTAGTGTCTACTATGTATTAGGCACTGTGCTAAGTTCTGGAAATACAAAGAAAGATAAAAGACCACCCTTGTTTTCAGGGAACTCAGAGTTTAATGCTCAGAGGATCAATAAGAACCTGAGTGGGACAAAATAATCAGAGAGCAAAAAAGTAGTTATGGGCTAGAATTGCCTTTCTCCTTGCTTCCTAATGTACCTTTTAGAGGAGCACAAGGAAGCAATGGAGAAAGCTCGGTATTCTAGCTCCTGTCCTGGCATGCTAGCATTGGTGAATGCCCAAGCTATCTAGCCCCAACCCAGATCTAACATGCTGCTCTTCCCAAACCTTCCCGCCTCTACCTCTGAGACTAGCAATCAAACCCACACAACCCATTCTTGGAAGGACACCATGATCAGCTGCCCTAGTATTCCAATTGTTATCCCTCTGACTTCCCTGATTAAAATTCCCCTTCCTGGCCACCATTCCCTATCCATGTTGTCTGCTTCTATGCGTGCCATCTTCTCAGATGTGAATATAACCTCTTTGAGGTCAGAAATTGTCTTAGTTTTTGTGTTTATGTCTCTTGTGAGACAGAGCCTGGTACATAGTAAGTACTTGATAAAAACTTTTTTATTCATTCATTCAATGAATGTACAATATTGTATATTACTGAGTATCTTCACTCTGCTACTACCATCAGCAAGCAGCATTCACCACCATATTATTTCTAGAGCACCAGGGTACCACTTTTTATGTTTTTTTCTCAGAAAATTAGTAAAGCCATGACTTAACAAATGCAAGAAGTACCATCCCTTCTAGGATTTGGGTCCATATGATGTTTCTGGATGCCTCTAACTCACACTGACAGCCTCTATAACACTACTGGCTCACATCTTCCTCATCTGTTCTGCCACAACTTCCAAAAGTCTGCCCGCCTTACCATCTCTCCTGCTTCTACCCCCTCCAAACCCTCTAGCACTATTATCTGGCCTACTGATATAACCTAGGAATTCTGGAGCCTTGCTATTGACCTCTCTGTTGAACCTTTAGGATTTCAGGGTCTTTCCCTCTGCATTACTGGTGAATATGTCCTCTCCCCCAATTAGAGTATTAGCACAGTGCTTAGCACCTGGCAAGTGCTTAAGAAATGCTTCACACTCCTTCTTTCACTCATCATCATTCAGCCAGAGGTTTAATCTTCTAGCCCAGAGGTGTCAAACACCCAGGCAGCCAACAACACTCCCTCTCAAGTTCATCTGAACCAGATTAAAATGTAATTTGGAAATACTTAACAAAATAAATAAAAATGCAATAAAACATTGATAATATTACATTTTAAAACTAAGTCAATATGCAGCCTGCAGGGATCCTTATGGACAGATTAGTGGACCCCTGTTTCTTATTTGAATAGAACACAACTGTTCTAGCTGATTCAAAGGCTCTGCTCCAGGTCAGCTAATTTGATGATGTTTCTGCTGAATGTCTAGCTTTCTACTTCTTCCTCACTGTTCCTCTTTGGTCTCTTTGCTGTTCCTCACACAAAATTTTCCATCTCCTAACTCCAATGCAAGTATGAGCTCCTTTCCCTCCCTGTGATGAGATCCCTTGCCCGTCTGGCATTGTGTCTCTTAATAATTCAAAACTTCTGCCCACTAGTAATCATGCCCATCTTTGGGGGGCTGCACCATCATAAGAAACACAACACACTGGGAAGCATAAACTTGCCTTCATCTGACCCCTATTAAATAACCATACGCACTCATCTGGGTCATTTTCTCTAGTGGCAGCTAGGTGGCACAGTGAATAGAGTGCCAGACCTAGAGTCAGGAAGACTCATATTTCTGAGTTCAAATCTGACCTCAGACACTTACTAGCTGTGTTATCCTGGGCAAGTCATTTAACTTCATTTGCTTCACTTCCTCATCTGTAAAATGAACTAGAGAAGGAAATGGCAAACCACTCCAGCATCTTTGCCAAGAAAAACCCAAATGGGGTCATAAAGAGTCAAATATGACTGAAGTAACTAAACAGCAAAAGAAAATTGAGCCATTAGGATCCTTCTCATAGTATCTCTCTATCTCTTTATCCACCCATCCCCTCCTGTCCAGTTACAGCTGTATGTGAGCTATAATTATTTCTGGAGCCCCATTGGTGCAAAACTTCTCCATATACAACCCTGTCAGCAACAGACAGTTTCACAAGTTTCTTGATTAGTTATCATCAAGAAAATTGGAGAAACGGCAAAATAGATTGGGATGGGCAGGCCTCAAACGTGATCAAGAATGATTAAGACAAAACCTTACCCCTAAACTATGGAAGCATTTAACTATCCACCAACAATTCAACCCAAATAGCATTTACAGAAGTGTCAACTATGTTAACAGTACTTTGCTGGCAACTGAAATTCAAAATGAATGAATGAATGAAAAAGCATTACTTGGTGCAAGGCACAGGGATCCAAATAGAAATTTGAGACTTCCTAATCTCAAGGGTCTTACATTCCAATTAGAAAAGACAATTGGTATAGGAGAACTCAGTGCCTGGCAATTCTTAGGATTTAGTGGCAAGATGAATAATGAGACTTAGGAGACATTAGATAATGGCCTCAAGAAGCAGGTCAATGCCCAGGGGTCTGGAAGGCACAGGAGAAGAGCAGATGGTAAGGTCTGATGTTAAGACCTTACTGGAAGGATTGTAATTGATGGCTGTCTGCTCAGTAGAGGTATGAAGGAAGAGGGGTGCCAGTTGGGAAGGGGAGAGAAAGGTCAAGATGGTAGAGTTTGGAACATTAGCCTTCCCAACTGGAAGCATGATGATAGGGAATGGGGGAGGGTAGAGTGGTCAGGGTGTAGTTGGGAGTGAGAAAGGAGAAAAACAGGCTTTATAGGACATATATTTAATAGTCTACTTTTGTTGTCTGGCTGGTAAGAATGACCTCATGGATGAATACTACTCTAGTCCATGTGTCTCCTGGACCCTGAATGATCTGACCCACGATCTTAGTTATAGTGACAGGAATTCACCTTGGTCCAAATACATATTTGAATACTTTGAGAAAGAATTCTTAGGAAAGGCGAAAGATTTTAGTATAATTGAGCAATGAACTACAGAGAAGGCAGCGTCTATACTATATGGTTTTTCTTATAATTCTTCACCTAAATCTGGATAGAGGTAGTCAAAAATAGATAATCTCAAAGAACTACACCAAGAACAAGTAATTCCATAGGACTAATTAATTCTTATTATCGAATATCAAAGTAATATGTTGAATGACATAAAATGTGGTACATCCTACTGTTTCTATCTTTGTAACAGCTCCCATCTATGTCCCCTCTGTTCTCTGATGCTAACGCTGCCCAGTGCAAATATGAGATGAGGGCCATCATCAAGGTGGTAGCTGTGTCAGAGGGGAGGAGGGAGTATATACCAGTGCTTCTATACAGGTAATGCCTACAGATCTTGGCAATATATTCAGTATGATGGAGTGAGAGAAAATGAGGAGTCAGGATAATTGCCAAATCTAATAGCCTTTTCTCAATCCTCATCCTTCACGACCTTCTCCAGCCCTTGACATTGCTGTCTCCTTGATACTTTCTTCTCTCTAGATTTTCTACTAATCTCTGCTGGCTCTCCCCCTACGTATTGTCCTGCTGTCTCCATTTCTGGATCTTCATCCAGGTCATATCCACTAACAGTAAATCCCATAGGATTCTGTCCTGGGTCCCTCTTCTCTTCTCCCTCTATACTATTGCACTTGGTGATCTCATCAATTCACATGGTTTCAATGATCATCTCTATGATGATGAGTCTCAAATCTACTTATCTATTGCTAATGTCTCTGTTGACTCCCAGTCTCCCATCGCCAACTGTCAATTGAATATCTCAAACTAGATTTCCTAGGGACATCTTAAACTCAACATGTCCAAAACTGAGCTCATCATCTTCCCCAAAAAAACCCTGCCGTCTTTCTAACTTCTCTATTATTTGGAAGGTACCAGCACCTTCCTTTGTCACCTAGATTTGCAGCTTTTTACTCTTCACTTGTTCACCCATCGCATACAATTTGTTGCCAAGTAACACATCTAGAATATGCTCCCTTCTCTCCTCTGACACTGCCACCACCCTAGTGCAGATCCTCATCATCTCATACTTGAACTATTGCACTAGCTGTCTGGTTGGTCTCTCTACCACAAATCTCTCTCCACTCCAGTCTATCCTCCACTCGCCTGTCAAAGCAATCTTCCTAAAGTGCAGGTCTGACACATAACCCCCCTGCTCAGTAAGTTGCAATGTCTCCCTGTCACCTCCAGAATCAAATAAAAAATGGCATTCAAAGTCCTTCATCATATGTGCCCTCTCCCCAACCTTCCATTCTACTTAGACCTTATTCACCTGTGTGAACTCTGTGATCAGTGACACTGGCCTCCTCTCTGTTCTTCACACAAAATATTCCATCTCCTAACTCCAGGCATTTTCCCTGGCTGTCCTCCTTGCCTGGAATTCTCTCCCTCTTCATCTGTTTCTTGGCTTCCCCATTTTCTTTCAAGTCCCAGCTAAAATCTTACCTTCTATAGGAAACTTTTCCCAGATCTTTTTAGTTCTAGTGCCTGCTGTCTATTGATTATTTCAATTTATCCTGAGCTTGGAGGTAAATCAGGGAGGCCTTCTAACACCAGAAATCCCAGTGGAGACAATCCAACATGTGGGATATGTAATGGCAAAGAGCTCAGGCTGTCAGCAATGAATGGCACTGAGCAAAACCTTGTCACATTTTAGACATGGCATCCCAATGAAAGGAATAGACATGCTTAGCAGAGAGTCTCATAAGACATTGTGGACCTAATAAATTGTAAAGACAGAGTCATGGAGATAACTGTGGAATTTATTGAAATCTTTATCAGTCAGAACTTCTTTAATTTGGTTCAGGGATCATCAGCTACAGGAGACTCTTCCTTCTCCCCCTGCATGCTACTACCTTTTCCTCCCAAAATTACCTCTTATTTATTTTGTATATATGAGATATACCTACTTGGTATAAGCTTATATATGTACATATTATTTCTCCCTATAGAAGTTTATTACTTCAGGGACTGGTTCATATATTTCTTTGTATCCCTGGTGCCTAGCACAAAGTCTGGCTTATAGCAGGTGCTTGTTGAATGAATGAATGACATGAATCAATCAAATAAGAAAATGTATGTAAAGTCTTTATAAACCTTTAAGAGCTAAGTGTCAGCTATTAAGAAACAGGGGATGATGTTCATTTCATTATGCTAACATGGACTCAAAAATCAGCAACTAATTGGCACAGGAAAAACACTCGATTATTGGCAAGTCTGAGAACAACAAAACACTTTTATATAGTAGATGATGAAATAGTTGAGGTCCCTTCGAGCTCTAAATCTATGCTTCTATGACCCAAAGAATTTATATTGGATGTTGGTTGTAACCAAGTGTTTCTCTTTATCACTGTCTTCTTCTGACCTCAGAATTTAATGTTAATATATCCAAATCAGAAACAGCCCTGAAAATCATTAAGAAAAGACAATTTAAAGGATATTGATTCTGGCTTTAAAAAAAAAAGATCAGAATCATCTCAAAATGCAAATGCAGAAGTCAAGAAGATGACAGACATGGAAGCAACCAAAAGGATAGGGGGAATTATAGATTTAAACAAGGTTCAGAAACATTTTAGTCACAGAGGGTCTATCCTCTCTATGGCTAATTAAACTGGCCTGGCTTTCAACTCAGGGCCATTTGGAATGGTTAAGGAACCTGGATTAAGGAGAAAGTACTCTGGTTTGGGTAGAGGAACAGACAAGTTTTAATGGCAATTGACCCTCATAGATTAAAATCCTATTTCATTCTAGCAAGAATGCAGTGAGAAGGCCATGTGGCCTCAATTTAGAAGAAAAGGAGAAAGCAAACTAGAAGAATGAGCTATCCATCGAGCTCAAGAAGAAAGAAGATTTTTGTTTATTTGTTTGTTTTAGAAAATGTGATATAAAGAGAAAAGAGTCAAGGAATGGTTTTGTGCTTTGGGTTTCTCATTCCAATAGATGAAATCTGAAATTGTCTCACAAAACCATGAGAAACTAGCCATCACCCCTCCACCTCACCCCAAATAAGCCTCCATTGTTTGTATTTAAGTGACTTTAAAGAGATAGGCCTTTAAAAAGTCAATTACCCTAAGGAAAACTCCAGTGCACAATAGGATATAGTTCCTGTCTTAAAAGAGAAATCCAAGTCCTCATGACAGAGGGGTCCTGTCCCTATCAGAGAAGCCTTCATTCAAAGGGCTTCAATACTTCAGTGATATCACCAGTGTGGGTGCTCCCCATGCCAATACATATTTCATCTCCTCCATAAATTAGAAGTTAGGGACAGTTGGTGGAAGTTAGTGGTGCAGTGGATAGAGTGTTAGGCCTGAAGTCAAGAAGGTCTGAGTTCAAATCCAGCTTCAGACATTTACTAGCTGAGCAAGTCACTTCACCCTGTTTACCCCAGTTTCCTCATCTGTAAAATGAGCTAGAGAAGGAAATAGTAAACCACTCTAGTACTTTTGCCAAGAAAACCCCTAAAGGGGTCACAAAGAGTCAGGCATGACTGAAAACAACCAAACAACAGCAAATGACTGAGAGTTATGGTAGGTAAAAATCCATTACCTTATTATACCCAATCTGGCAGTGAACTTCCTTGAAAGCTGCCAGTCTTTCACAGCAGACACATTGTCTGTCACTGGGCCCATATGTGAAGCCTTTTCACCTTGGTAGGACCTGCTGAAGATTATGTTCTACAGCTGTAACTTTCCAGAAATGAGGGTCACCTGCGCCCCACAAGGAGAAATCGGTGTAGGATGACGGCATTCAAAGGACATCATTCACGTATCAGCAGCATTCAGATGAGGAAACATGAAAAAAAAAAAAAACGACTCAGAAGAGAAGAAGAATACAGACTCAGCTATCTGGCTTACATTCTAGTCCTCTCCTTGACCTGACAAAATGGTCTAGATTCTTTGGACTTTCCCTACAATAGCTGATGTGACTATAAAGTAGCGAGGTGGATTTCCATAATATGAATTCCTGCTTCTTTAGCAGCTTCTGACCATTTCTTCTCGAAACAACCAACCCTGAGACCAGTATTATGATTGTTGTCATTAGTTTACAGATGAGGAATTTGAAGTTACAATTTGCAAAGTGCTTTCTTCAGAACAAATCTGGGAGATGGATTTTAAAAATTACTATTTACTTTTTTCCCAGATAAGGAAACTGAGGCCCTGGGAGTTTGCTGCCTATCCAAGGTCACAGCTTTGTAATGTCAAAGGTTGGATTTGAGTCAGGTCTTCTGATGCCAAGTCTAGGACTCTTTTCAATGCTACTACTCATAAACCATACTTGAAAATCAACCTTATTATTTCATAGTTACATAATAATAGACTTAGAGTTAAAAGGGACTTCAAGGGTCATCTAATCTAACCTTTTCATTTTACAGATAAGGGCACTGAAGTCCAGAGAAGCTGTGACTTGTCAAAGATCAGAGACTTCCCTGGGGTTCCATTTTGTTGTTATTCAGTTGTTTCAGTCATGTTCAACACTTCGTGACCCCATTTGGGGTTTCCTTGGCAAAAGTACTAGAGTGGTTTGCCATGTCCTTCTACAGTTTATTTTCCGGATGAGGAAACTGAGGCAAACAGGGTGAAGTGACTTGCCCAGGGTCATACAACTAGTGTCTGAGATCAGATTTGAACTCAAAAGACGAGTCTTCCTGACTCTAGGTCTGGCACTCTATCCACTGCACCACCCAGCTGCCTCCATCTACTGCCTGTCCTATGGCATTTACTCAGAATCCTTGCAATTCTACCATGCACACTACCATGAAGCATCTGGGTCAAACTCTAATATTCAAGCTCCTTTGCCTGGTCACCATTTTCTCATCCCTGTTCACACGCAGTCCTACTCTTTCCATTTCTCTATTCTTCTTTTCCCTCTCCTTCCACTGTGTCCTCTGGGCACAAGTGTTCCCTTGTTAACAAACTGCCCTTCAAATTAGACATGTGACCTCACTCTGGAAATGACTTGGTCTGTATTTTGTATTTAGTGTTCTAGGTCCGTGTTGTTTCCCCCCCAATAAAATGTAAAGCTTTTCATGGGCAGAAACCATCTCTTTTTGTCCCCAGTGCCTAACACCTGGTAGGGCAGATGCAGTTGAATTGGCAAAGCCACACAGGCTAATTGCTTAAAGTCACCCAGAAGCAGAGCTGAGATTTGAACCAGAGTCCTCAGACTCTGAATCGAATAGTCTTTCTCCTACCCCATGCTTTCTCTTTAAATCTCACCTGTGTTTGCACAATGACTAGTGAAAGACTAGCCAGATCACCTTCACTGAGATTTTCAATAAAACCCTGCCTAAGTCAGACAGACAACTGTTGCCAAGACATGTTGAGTCTCCTAGCTCTGAGATCCATGAACATGAATGCATATATTACTCTTTGGAGCCTCGAGGAATGAATCATGGGTTAATTCACCCTGAAACCCATAAAAATTTCATGTGAATTCCATTTTTTTGTATGTGTCCTGAAATAGATCATCCGTGGAGGGAAGGTTTCTCATCTGATCTTCAAGACTGAAATTCCTGTGAGCTTTTAATGGTATCATCACAGTTGGAGTTTTTATTGCATTTCAGACATGCAGTAAATCATGAGGCTCTGGAAAGAGACTGACCAACCAAGGAATTTGGGACTGGATAAGTCATGAGTGCTCTTGGTCTTTGTGTTTATTCATAGCTGCTCATGTAGGTAAGTCCTTGGGTGATGAATGCAACAACTGCCCCCATTGTTGTTGAATTTAATTGCATCACTTAGTTTTAAATAATAAGCAAAAAATAAAATTTCTTAACTTTCATAGTTTCATAGTACCTTAGAGCTAGAAGGAATTTTAAAGAGTCCAAACCCTTCTTTCTAAAGATGGGTTTGGTTTATTTAGATGATCTCCAACTCGGAGCTCTCTTCCAGTCTGAATGATTTGTGTTTCTGTTATTTTAGGCACAGGAAGGTGGGGGGGGGTGAAGTAATTGTGAAGCCACACAGAGAGAGTCAGCTATAGGACCAGAAACTAGGCTTCCTGACTTTCAGTCCAATGTTCTTAAATACATATCCAATCCAGTAATCCAAAAAGCATTTATTAAGTGCCTAGTATATTCATTTATTCACTCAATAAGCATTTATTAAGTGCTGTGCTAAGCTCTGAGGATACAAAAAGAAGCAAAAGATAGTCTGTACCCTCAAGGAGCTTACAGTCTAATGGGGGAGACAACATATAAATATACACACAGAGAGACACATGTGCACATACACATGTCTCAATGTTATCTGTATGTTCATGTGTTATCTGTATGTGAATACATGTGTGTTTCCATGTGGTGTTCTATGTTTACATGTTGTCTGTGTGTATATAATAAAAATACACAAAGCAAGGAGCTTACAATCTAATGGGGAAGACAACATGAAAACATATGCGCATGCACACACACAAAGCAAGTTACATACAGGATAAATAGGAAATAATATGAAAAGTCAAAATGAAAAACAGTTCCTGACCAAAAGGAGCTTGCATGGGAGGTATGGGAGAGGGGATAAGAGGGAGAGGTGGTGATACAGTATGTAAACAAATAATTATAAGTACTGTGCTAAGTGTTGGGGATACAAAAAGAGTCAAAAGACAAACCCTGCCCTCAAGGAGCTTACAGTTTAATGGGGGAGACAAAATGAAACACACATATATACATACATACATACGCACATACACAAGGCAAGCTATGTAGAGGGATAATTAGGAAATAATATTCAAAAATCAAAATGGAAAAAAGTTCCTGACCTAAAGGAGCTTCCCTGGGTAAGAGGGAAAGGTGGTAATACAGTATGTAAACAAATAATTTTAAGCACCAAAAGTTAAGGAGATGGGAGTACACCAACACCAGGGCAATCAAGAAACATGTCACATAGGAGATGATTCATGAGCTGAGCCTTGAAGAAGGTTAAGGATTCTAAGGAAAGGAAGTACATTCCAGGCACAGGGAACAGAGTCAATAAACATGTATTAAGCACCTACTATGTGCCAGGCACTGTGCTAAGTGCTAGGGAAACCAAGGCAGTCCTTATCCCCAAGGAGCTCAAAGTCTAATAAAGGAGTCTACACATAAAAAGAAGGGAAATGATCTGAGATGTGAGTTTCTGAGTTGATTTCATTTTGCAAAATGATGAGTTTCTGGCCCTCTCCTGCCTTTCCAGTCTTCTTACACCTTACTCCCCAAAATGTAATTTTGGATCCAGTGACTCTGGCTTCCTGGCTCATCCATAAACAAGACACTCCCTCCCTTGGGCTCCAGGCATTTTCTCTGGCTGTTCCTCATGCCCAGAACACTCTCCCACTTCCACTCTGACTACCTACCTCCCTGGCTTCCTTTAAATCCCAACTAAAACCCCACCTCCTATAAGAAGCCTTCCCCAACCCTTCTTAATTCCAGTGCCTTCCCTTTGCCAATTATTTCCTATTTATACTGTATATAGCTTGTTTTGTATATATTTATTTGCATGTTGTCTTCTGCATTAGATGTAAGCTCCTTGAGGGCAGGGACTGTCTTTTGCCTTTAATGTATCACCAGGACTTACTATAGTGCCTGGCATATAGTAGGTGTTTAATAAATGTTTATTGATTGATTGATTGATTGATTGAAAGAAGGGACTCCTTTTTGGCTTGTATTTGTATCCCTAGTGCTTAGTACAGTGCCTGGCACATAATAAGCATTTAATCAATGCTTATTGACTGACCGACTGAACTGTGCATACTCTTTGACTCAGCCATATCACTTAGAACTATACCCCAAAGAGGTCAGAGAAATAGACCACTTGTACAAATATATATGAGTGTATATACATATATATTCATATATATTCCTTCTATTGTATTAATATAACATAATTATACCATTCCCTAATTGATGAGCATGCCCTTAATTTCCACTACAAAAAGCTGATATATGTGTGTATATATACATATAAATACATAAATATATAGGTATATACAGTTGTGTGTATATATATTTGTGCAAATGGGTCCTTTTGTGTGTATATTTTCATATATACATACATATATACATGCACACATATATATACATTGATCTGAGGTATATACATATACACGTATGTGGATATATGTGTATATACATATATTTGTGTATCTATACATGTATACATATATATCAGCTTTTTTTGTAGTGGAAAAGTGGAAAGTAAGAGGGTATCTATTAATTGGAGAGTGGCTAGACAAATTATGTTATACTAATATAATGGAATATTATAGCACAATTAATGGTAAAATAAATGGTTTCAGAGAAGTCAGAAAGACTTATACAAACTGATGCAGAGTAAAGTGAGCAGAACTCAGAAAACATTTCTACAATAACAAGAATATTATAAAGAAAATCCACTTTAAATGATTTAAGAGCTTCTGATAAACCATAGTTTCAGAGGACTAATGAACCATCTACTGACAAAGAGGTGATGGACCCAATATGTAAAATGAGACATACATTTTTCGAAATAGTCAATACAGGAATTTGTTTTGTTTGACTATGCATATTTGTTACAAGGGGCTTGTTTTTCTTTCTTTTTTTCTTCAATAGGGAAGTGGGTAGGAGGGAGAGAAAGGGTGGGGATAGGGTAGCAAAAAAAAAAGATCATTGAAGTATGTTTTTAAAAGATGCACATAAGAAAACAGGACAGAAAGAATCACAGATAAATGTGACAGCTTTGAAAGTTGCTTGCTGAATTTATTACATATTTAAAAGAAAAAAGCTATATACAATAGAGATCTAGAGTTTCAAGTATGATCTTTTTCTGTTATATTATGTATATGGAAATTTCCATGTTATTTGGTGTTTAAGTTTAAATTTTAAAAAAATAAAGCAGTTAAAAATTTTAAATTTTAAAATAAAATAAACTTAAAATAAATAAATAAATGAACAAATTAAATAAATAAGCTTGAAATAAAATAAAATAAAATGTAACGAAATAAACTTTTTAAGACAAATTTATTTGGGGCAAGGGGAAGAAAGAAATACTGGGGCAGGACTCTGGGAAATACAGAAGTAGCTCTACCAACCACTAGAACTCATCTGGGGTGCTGCAACTGGGGCAAGGGAGCTCACCATCAGCTAGTTTTCTACTTTAATTATTCTGGCTAATTATGTGTTAAACTCAGTTGTCTCCTTGCTACTGAAGAATCCTAAGTGCTAGCAGAGCCCTCTAACTTTCGGCACCTGAGGCAAAGCTCCAGTCACCCCATCCTACTTAAGGGTCTGGAGATAAGGATGTCCTCCAGAGTACTTAAAGTCAGTAAAGGTCTCCAAGGTGCCCTCACCTCTTAGCCTTTTTAATACACTTCCCTCTGTCTCACAAGACTGGGATAGGTTGGGGGAGGGTGAAGCACACATGTAATAACAGTTCTCGTGCAGCCCCAGAAACAGCAGACTCCACGATTCAAAGGATGTATGATCCTGGGCAAGTCACTTAACTTTTATCTGCCTCAAATGTAAAATGGAGATAATAATAGCACCTACTTCAAAGGGTTGTTGTGAGGAAGTCCAGTGGCAAGACAAGATAAAATAAAAGTAAAGATGATTGGTGATGGCCTGGGATGCAGTGGATGACATTGGCATCTTCAATGTCTGACCAAACTCGAAGTGCTCCACAGTGCTTCAGTCATTTTCATGGCCGTTGGAACAAATCATTCTCATCCACCCATTCCACTGGGGGAAGTCTTCACATGCTTGGAGTAAACAACCCCCTAACTCACCAATGGGTTTAAGGTCTGTCAGTTACCCTCAATCTGGTTTAGCCTATCTGTCCAGATGGTTTTACTAAGGTGTGGCTGCTACATATGCTGCAGCTTCTTAGGGCCACAGGTGAGAATTGGGTGAAGGTGGACACCAAAAGTGGATGAGTAGGCTTGAAAAGGTCTAGACAAGCCCTCATATCAGAGGTGCTAGTCCTTCTGAATACTCCAATCACAGGGGTGATCTCTCTCTTAGTCTTTGCTGGCAAAATTCTTTCCAGAGTCTTTCTTAATCAGTTGATCTTTCACCTGGAAGATGATGATCTACCCAAGAGTCAATAAGTCTTCAGAATGAGCTGAGGAATGGTTGATATAGTGTTTGCTGCCAAACAACTCCAGGAAAAATGCCAGGAGCAGAGTTTCATACACAACTTTCACTGATCTGGCCAAGGCCTTTGATACTATCATTCATGAGGGCTTGTGGAAGATCATGGCAAAATTTGTTTATCTGGAGAAGCTCATCAGTATCATATGCCAGTTTCATGATGACATGCTCACACAGGTTCTAGATGAAGGGCAATGCTCTTACACTTTCCCAGTCACCAGGGAAGCAGTGCTGTGTGCTTGTCCCCATGCTTTTTAGAATTCTGTTTTTTGCAATGTTGTCAAACACCTTCAATGTGGATGAAAGCGGCATCAAGATCAGCTGCTGCACTGATGGCATATTCTTTAACTTGAAAAGGCTACCAGCCAGGACTAACATGGAGAGAGCTGGTGCGTGACTTCTTGTTTACAAATGATTGTGTACTCAATTCAGCCTCTGAGACTGAGTGCAACAGATTATGGATCGATTCTCTGCTGCTTGTGCTAACTTTGGCCTAACAATCAACACCAAGAAAACAGAGGTCCTCCGCCAGCTAGCACTGAACCATCCATATGTGGAATCATTGATGACAGTAAATGGAGAAATTTTGAATGCTGTGGATAATAAATTCACTTGCCTTGGCAGTATGCTTTCCAGGGGTATACACATAAATGATGCATTGTCAGAGCTGGCTCAGTGTTTGGGAAGTTCTAAAGGAAAAGTGTGGGAGAGAAGAGATATTATGCTATCTACCAAACTGAAAGTCTACAGAGTCATTGCGCTGACCTCGTTGTTGTATGCCTGTAAAAACAGTGCCACGCCAGGAAACCAAATCATTTCCATTTCAATTGTCTTAGGAAGATTCTGAAGATCTCCTGGCAAGATAACGTACCAGACACTGAAGTCCTTTCTCAAGCTGAACTGCCAAGCATTCTAACTCTTCTGCAGAGTGCAACTCCCATGGGCTGGCCACGTTATTCGAATGCCAAATGTACATTTGCCTAAAAGACTATTTTATAGAGAACTCACACAAGGCAAACATTCACATAGAGGTCAGAAGAAGCAATACAAGGACACTCTCAAGGTCTCTCTGAAGAACTTTGGAAATGATTGTGAGACATGGGAGACACTGGCACAGGATCATCTAGCATGGCATGCCCACATCAAACAAGGCACTGTGCTCTATGACCAAAGCAGAATCACAGTAGCACAAAAGAAACATGAGCTGTACAAGTCCAGAGATATCTTCATCCCAAATGTTCTAATGGCCTACTTGTGCCTGACCTGTGGTAGAGCCTTCTGAACTCATGTTGGACTGATCAGCCATGACTGAACACGCTGTACCCTGACCACAACATCATGATGCCATTGATACTTTTCAAAAACTCAGCACAAACAATTGTGAGGATCAAATGAGAATATTTGTACAGCTCTTTGTACCACATCTGGCACATACTAGGTGCTAAATAAACTCTTGTTTCCTTCCTTCCCTTTCTGATGCAGAACCAGCTCTTTCATTGGCCTTGGACAAATCACTTGGCATCCCTAGGATTTCATCATCTGTAAAATGAGGAGACTGGACCAGTTTTCCTCTAAGGTCCCTTCCATATCTAAATCCTATGCTGTTATAAACCTTCAAAATGAGGTAAAGTTTAATTTCAGCATTCTAGCCTTTTAAATAATAATTTAAAATTCATAAGTCCTGTAGCAGGATGATACTGTCTTCTAGGATTCAAGGCAGGGGAGGGGTGTGTGTGTGGAATGGGTGCTTACGTATAGTTTCAAAATCAGAGAAAAAGTTCCTTTTGGGGAAATAAGAATGATGAAAACAGAATCCTATTTTGAAGGAAATGTCCCACTTTTTTCATTAGCAACAACATAATGAAAAACAGTCATCCCAGATATCCAATTTCCACCAAAACTGAAATTCCTTACATAGAATGAAATTTTTAACAATTCATCCTTTGCTGCAAGTTTGAAAAAAATTGTAATAATGATTTTTAAAATTTTTCCTGCTGGGCTGCAGATTTTGAAGGTGAAGCTTTAATCACTCACGAATCTTATAATTACTGCTCATTTTCACCAAACAAATTACAAATTGGGCTTTAGTTCCATTTCAACTTCATGGACCAAATTCTGTCCTTGGTTATGATGGGTAAGTCTCCTTCAAATCATTAGGAGCTCTATATGTGCAAGGGAGGAGATAATCTGGCTCTGTGTGTGTGTGTGTGTGTGTGTGTGTGTGTGTGTGTGAAACCTACTGTGTTATTTGAACAAACTCATCTTTTTTTTTTCCATTTCTCATTTATGTTAATGTGGTCAGCAAGAAATCACCGACACAGAAGGAGATATATATACTGTGAGACTTCAGGCAAGTCACTTAATTTTCTGTGACTCGGTTCCCTCATCTGTAAAATGGAGATCAAAGCACATATACCTCATAGGGGTATTGTGAAGATCAAATGAAACAATGATATGCAAAGTGCCATGCAAACTTTAAAGCTGGGCTCTTAAGTTTTTTGTGTGTATTATGGACTCCTTTGGCAATCTGGTGATGCCTATAGACTCCCCAAAACAATGTTTTTAAATGAGTAAAATAAAATACACAAAATTACAAAAGAAACTAATTATATCAAAATGCAGTTAAATTAAGTAATTTAATAATTAAATGATTATTTTATTAAATGATTATTAAATTAAAATTAAATGATTTTATTAAATAATTAAATTAATTATATTGAAATGCAGTTAAAAAACAATATGAATCCCAGATTAGAAACCTCTGCTTTTAGAAAGTCTATATAAATATAAAATATAAAATATATATTCATATATGTCAATTAATTATACTTAATTATCATTAATAATTACAGATAATCACATCTAAATTTATATAATCATGTTTTATATTCACATATATAAATATGTAATCACATATGTTTATATAATATTGTACAAACTAGAAATAATTTTACCTATAGAAACCTTTTTTGATCATTCACAAAGCTATTGACTTTAAGCTTACTGACAATGCAAAGAATAATAGTAACAATAATGCATTACTATATGTGATATTATAATATACCAAGTAATATTATAATAATATATTATTGCAGAGTAATGATGATATATTATCTTTTATATTACAGTATTATGTCAAATAACATTATATTGTTATTATTGCTGTTTTCTCTTGTCAGTAAGCTTAAAATCAATAGCTTTATGAACTCTCTCACTCTTTCTCAAAAAAAAAAAGTATTTTTCAAACTTCTGGGTGACAGGCCCAAAAAGAGTTTCCCCAATTCCCACTAACTTTTTAGAACTTTTCAAAAGAGAAATTATGCACTACATTTAAAACAGTTATAGCTGAATCCACATTACAAAGAAGAAAAGTAAAGAAATAAAGAGGCAAGAAAAGAAAAGAACATCATTAACATATCCTTAGGATGCCCATTGACTGGATAATGACTAAACCAATGATGGTGCATAAATGTAATGGAATTTCACTATGTTGTAAGAAACAATAAATATGATGAAAATGGAGAAGCATGGAAAGATATATGAACTGATACAAAATGAGCAAGTAAAACCAGGAAAATAGCTTATAGGATAACAACAGTGAGAATGTAAATACCTACCCCAAGAATCAAAAACCAAATCCAGCAGATTCATCACCCTAACAGAAGACATGGCTCTCAGAAAGGAGCTTAGGAGGCACATATAACAGAAAACATAGACAATGTTTTAAAAAAAAGATATCAATCAAAAATGTTGTTTTTAAAAATAAAAGACCTTTTCCAAGAAACAAAGCCTGAGATGCTAAGAAGAGTCGGTAGAGTCGAGAGGAAGAAGATGATCTGAGTATGGAAGGTGGCCCAAGTTCAAGAGAAGCTCCAGTCTAAATCTTTTTCTTTGAAAACAAAGCCTGCTTTGACTCTGGGCTTTGTCTTATGTCCCAGTTAGGAGTCTATAAAAGTTTTAATCCTCTTTATCACTAAAGGATGAATGAAAGAAAATAACTAACTTAAGCAGCCGAGGGCACTGAAACATCTAATTTTTTTTCCAATTTCTTTTAATAGAAAACCTTAATTGTTCTCCTTCTTGGCTGTTCTGGCTTTATACTGCCTAAATTTTCATCATCTTCTCACTTTTCCATTTTCCAGTTACCGAGTATGTGACGTTAGGCCAATCCCTTCACTGCTCTGAACCTCACTTTGCTTATTTGTCAAATAAAGGTATTAATATTTGTAATACCTCTCTGGAAAAGTCAAATGTAGTTGATGGAGGACTATCTTCAGAATCAAAAGACCTGAGTTCAAGTCTTTGCTGTGACACATACTGCCTCAGTGCCCCCAGCCCTCTTAGACTCTAAGTTGCTGAACAATTGATGACATGCATTGGCAGAGGGGGCTTTCTTCACTTGGAGTGAACTTACCTGTCCAGGCTCTAGCCCCTTCCCTTCCCCATCCCCACCAAAGAAGAACCCACCTGCCAACTGCCAAGAGGGAAGAAAGAAAGAGAAGAAAGATCTTTAAGGTATACCTAGTCCTTTTTTTATTTTATGCAGAGAACAAAAGAACAAAATGAAGCAGAGAGCAGTGGGACAGCTTCAAAAGCCACAGCTGACCTTATCATATGTTTAAAAAGAAAAGCAAGCTGTATATAATAGAGATCTGCAATGTTATGTGCAATATTCTTTCTCTCTTCTACTGTGGATATGAAAATGCTCATTTAGGGGGTGACTAAGTTCAGATTATATATAAATATATTAAATTGTATATTAAAATAAGCATATGGAAATACGTATATAGTTCTAGATAACATAGAATTAATACATCGTATCATGTTATGCAATAATATGACACAACACATCATACTATAATACATGTTTAATATCATATCTACTATTTAGTATAATATAATATTCACTATCATCTAATCTAATCTAATCTAATCTAATATTTAATACCAAACAATATAATGTGACATAATATTTAATATCTGACTCTACTGTATGATGTAATATAATATTTAATAAATGCAGTATAATATGTCATGTGATATAATGTTTAATATCACATTTACTATAATATAGCATATAGTAATATAATATTCAACATAATGTAATTTAAAATAGCATATCATATTTAATATCATACCATGTAGTATAATACAATGTAATATCCAATGTACTGTAATGTAATATTTAATATAATATATAATATATTCAATATAATGTGGTGTATAATATATTTCATACCATATATCATATAATATAATGCAATAGTCAATACCACATCATGTAATATAATACAATATATTTAATATAAATATTTAGTATAATATCATGTAATATTCAAGATCACATCATGTAATAAATTTAGTATTATACAATGTGATGCAATATAATAATTTCATATTATACTTAATATATAATATAATATAATATTAAATATAATTAACATTACATCATATTAAATATAATACTATATATTGTAATATCCAAAATACTGTAGTGTGCTTTTGATATAGTATAAAGTAATAAGGTATATAATTTGGTATATAAGGTATATAATAAGGTATATAATTTGATATAATATAAGGTAATATAATGTAATACATAATATATTTAATATATTATATTGTATAATATAATGTAATAGTCAATATCATGTCAAGTATGTATCTAATATTATTTAGTATAATATAATGGAACATTTAAGATTACATCATATATTTAGTATTGCACAATGTGATTAATGTAATATTTAATATATCATATTTAATATATCATATAATATAATGTAACATTAGATACAATTTAACATTAGATCATATTTAACATACTACATGTTGCAATATCCAAGATACTGTAGTGTAATGTTTACTATAATTAATATAATATTTAATATATAGTATAACAACACAATGCAATATTCACTACAATATGTGATATAACATATAGTTTAAGCTTAATAGCTTTAAGTGACATTTTGTATAAATATATGCATTTATACATATATGTGCATACACATACATCTCTTTAAAGGATTTCATAAACATGAGCTCTCTTTAGTACGGTGTCTCCACTTCTTCACTGTGGGGTTGAGGTGACCCCTGGTTTCTCAAAAGCTCTGCCACCAAAATGCAAGTTCTACTCAGTCCTAAGAACCTGCGGCTTCCCTGTCTCCTCCCTGCCACCACCCCCAACCCTTTCACCTTATCCCTGAGACTTAGAATTTAAATAAATTACATCTTCTCCTTCCAATTGGAGCAAATCTCCTCCTGGGACCCCTCAGTTGAGGGGTGAAATTTAAGATATGATGGAATACATTGTTTAAGGCTGCAGTGTTCTGAGTCCAATATGACGCTTTTTTTTTTTCATTTAACAAATTAAATATTCTTATCGCCTCTAGACGCAGAGTCAGTTGTGAAGGAGGCACTGTAAGATGTGAGGATTCTCCTAGGAGAATCCTAGCTCAGCCGGGTGGGGGCCTGACCTCGACCTTGACTTTGACTCAGGCATGGAGGGAAGGGCCCTTGGGCAGTCCATTCTGCAGCCCCTGAGCTCCGTGCACCACAACCCCTACCTCCTTTCCCTTCCTCTGCAGGTCCTGCACGCCTTTCTCCGCGCCTTGTCCAGTGTCCCTGGCCTCAAGCCTGAGAACTTCTCCGTGGCCCAGCAGAACAATGACGCCGGCTGTGCCAAGATGTGCAGGTGATGGAGGAGAAGATGAAGAGCATGGATTTGAAGCCAGACGCAGTGAAATATGAAAAGGAGGCCCTCTGGGGGGAGCTGACCACCCTTCAGCAGAAGCAAACCCCACCCCCACCCCGTCCCCATTATTGGCTCTAACATGTTCAGTCTCCTGTTGGTTGGTTTGGGGATCCATTGGTAATGTTTTGCATTGACTACGTTGATTATTGATTGAATTGTATTTTGCATTTTTACGTGAGAAAAGTTTCTACTTCTATGTATAATAGACGGTATTTGTTGGGTGTGTATGAATACGCTCTGTACAGACTGTTTAAACCAATGTGACTTCTCAAAGAAAATCATCTGTAAAACTGCTTGTTCCCCTATCATGTTGTTTGTTGTTGTTGTCGTTGTTGTTTTTTAAATGGATCCCTTTTTTATGTAGTGTAGAGAAGGGAAATAGGAAGTGACTTAATTTTCTGTCATGGGCTGAGGTGCCTGCAAAAAGGACAAAAAGGAGAAAAGCAAGAGCTTCTGGGAACTAGAGAAGCAGGTTGTGCTTGAGAGATGGCAAGGGTGCTGGCCAGCTGGCCACAGCCAGAAGACAAGCTGCCAGTAGTGCCTAGGAAAAAAGGGCTAAGGGCTGCAGACCAGGCAAACCTGTCAGTGTGGCCAGGCAAGAGGCCCCATTGCTATAGAGGTGGGCAGCATTGGTGGGGTAGGACCACAGCCAAGCCCATCCCAACTAGATGATACTTTCCCTGAAGTCCCAACTCCACTTGTGCTTCCAGGACTTCCCCTGCTATTGTTGTAAATTTGTTTAGATGCAGATAAGAAGGACATTGTCCCTATATGCAAACTGGGGCTGGAGGCAAGTATCATTTCTGTTCTATACATGTTATAATAAACATATTTTATATTCAAATGTCTTTGTTTGCTTTCAGGTGAACTGACTCATTCCCCTAGGAGAGAACCAAACATCAGCTAAAAGTAGATGTTCCCAGAATTATTTGGGTGGAGGCCAAATATGAGACATGTAATTAGAGTCTTGCTCCCCAATATTGGACCCAGTCCAATTGTCCACAGGAGGATGACCTAGAAACTGTACTTAGTACTCAGGTCACACATACACGCACAAACCATTCTATGAGAATATGATAGGAGACAATTGTAAGAGAAAATAAACACACTATAGTGATGAACTGATATCTTCCCAGTCACAGTTTCTTAGCCATTAGATCAGTCAATGAGCATTTACTGTGTACCAAGTGTCATCTGTGATCTTTTCCTTTCTTTTGGAATCTCCTTCCAAAAGGATGTTGGAAATCAGTCCCTGGATGCCTTTCCAGTGGTGTTTATCTCTAGCACAGATTTCCTCTATTTGTATTTGCTCAGTTTCACCTCTTTTTCCTGACTTCATCTTCTGAAATTCCCTTGCCATCCGCTCACATACTATGTCAGGAGCTGAGGGAATCCAAATGTGGGCAGTTTGACCGTCACTAAGAAAAAGAGATGACTACCAAAGAGCAGGAAAGTGCTATTCTCTATTCTCATCTTTGTCCTGGTTCCATCTAAAAATGCTCTTAGGATGACCGAGCTCAGCTGGACTTCACACTAAGCTTTCTGCAGCTTTGATTTCATATTAATTCTTTACTTATCAATTCCTCCTCATTTTGTAAAATTATGTGATTTAGAACCTTCCACTATTCCTTTTCTGCATTTTTTTTTGCAAAGAAGCTTGTGTACTAAGTCAGCTGCTCTAATTGCACAATATCTTCCCATTTTTTTATTGTTTTCTTCTAATTTTACTTTTATTTTGACCTTTGTTCTAACCATTAGGTAATCTGATTGCGCTTGGACAGCTGATTCTGAGAAGACTTGCATCTGGAACCAGTGATTTCCTCCTTTATCATTACTCAATCAGTAAACATTTATTAAGCACCTCCTACATCCCAGGCTGTGTGCTAAGTGCTCCGAATATAAAAGGACGCAAAGCAGTCCTGCTTTCAAGGAGCTTACAATCACAATTCAATTTGAGAGGTCTCATAGTTTGTTTGATTGAGAGAAAGTGTTGGAGTCAGAACAACTTGCAATCTCCATATTACCTCTGACATAAACATTTCAATGCCTCCAGGCAACTCTAACACGTACACACACACACACACACACACACACACACACACACACAAAACAACAACAACAACAACAACAAAAACAACAACACCCCTCCCAAGTTGCTGAATAGTTGCCAGTCTGCACTGATTGAGATCTTCCTTAATGAAAGTTCTCTATACCCACAAAATCACAGGTTCATTTTTTTTTTTAAGTGCTCAAAAGTTATTTTAAGTGGATTCTCCTTGACAGAAATCTCTTCCCCATCATTTTGCTAAGCTTCTTCCAGGAATTTCTGAGGCTGCCAACAATTAAAACTTTATTTTTTTTTCCTTTTGGAATGTTATGGTGTATATGAACTCCCAACCCCATAGAATACAATGGAAATATTCCAATGGGGGGAAAAGTTATACTTATTTTTTAAATTTAGGGGTATTATCATTATAAAGGATTAGAGTTAATTTGAAGAGACTCCTGAGCCTTGGAATGCTTTGTGATTTAAGATTGTGGAGTCTTTGTGATGATTTTAGTGGGCAAAACATGGGGTACTCATTAAAGGGTTGTTCTTCAGTCATTTTAGTTGGGTCTGACTCCATGACCCCATTTGGGGTTTTTTTGGCAAAGACACCAGAGTGGCTTGCCATTTCCTTCTCCAGTTCATTTTACAGATAAAGAAACTGAGGCAAACAGGGTGAAGTGATTTGCCCAGGGTTACACAGCTAGTGTCTGAGGCTGGGTATTTGACCTCAGGAAAATGAGTCTTCCTGACTCCAGGAGGGTCACTCTATGCACTATGGCGCTACCTAGCCACCACTCATTAAAGGGAACAGGTACAATTGGGAATACTCTGGATTTGGAAACAGGGAATGAGCATTTAAATCCCATCTCTGCCACCTCATGCCTATGTGATGTTTCATCTGTAAAATGAAGGGGTTGGCTCTTCCAGATTTTTATGATAACATGAAAGCATACCTAAGCACTCTGTGATCACTATGGTGATTATTTTTTAATGTAAAAGGTTACATTAGAAATTGGGTTTCATGAGGGTCGTACTAATTTGAATCACCTATAATAATCACCTAATAAATATTTGTGTTATATGACCCCAATATCTCCCCTCAACATAAGTGATTTTGCTTCTAACAGAGAACAGAAGCATTTTAAATTTAATAATATGAGGTTATTATGGAACAAGCATAGTAGATAGAGCATTGGCTGCAGAATCAGGAAGAACTCAGTCCAAGCCCTCCTTCTAACACATACAGGTAGTGTGACTGTGGCCAAGTCACTCATACCCTGAGTAACCCAGCTAAGCTGCAGGAAAAGCTGCATCAGTGAAGGGACATTCTATCTCATTGAAGTCATAGGTCTGAACCAAAAAGAAATTTTAGAGCGTCCCTAGGAATCCAACCAGCAGCATCTAAAAGATCCCTCTGCATCCTATAATGGAGATCATGGCATTCTAGGGAAAGCACTTATGTATTCAAGGGCTCTCAGATCATAGACCTGGACCTAGAAAAGTCATATGGGACAACTCCCTCATTTTATATTGGGCAGTGAGGTGGTACAGTAGATAGAACACTGGGCCTGGAGTCAAGAAGAACTGAGTTCTAACCTGGTTTCAAACACATACTGCTATGTGACCCTGGGCAAGTCTCTTAATTGTGTTTGCCTCAGTTTCCTCATCTACAAAAATAACCTGGAAAAGGAAATGGCAAATCACTCCAGTATCTCTGCTAAGATAACACCAAAGAGGGTCACAAAGAGTCTGAAACAACCAAACAACAAACCTCATGTTACACATTAGGAAACTGAGGACAATGGAGATGAAGTGATTTGGCCAAGTGTAGTAAGTGCCAGAGGGATTATTTGAACCCAGGTCTTCTGATTCTAAAGCCAAGGATCTTTCCATTGTTCCAGGGTATTCCAAAAGTCTTAGCGAAATATCTTATCTTTATCTTTAATATCTTATCATTTAACAGCTCATATCATTTAATGGTTTATAATCTTTAATAAAACTACACTAAGACTTTAGAGCCGCATCTTTAGGTGGTTTGAGGAAAATGGAGAGAAGCTTTAGGGGAGTAGTATCATATGCCAATAAACCCAGATGACAACATTTTTACTTTTCAATTTACTTATATTCCCAGTAATTGTGAATTTCCAAAATATACTAGGTTTTAAAAGTTTGTTTTAATAGTAGAAGTAGTATGAAATGAGGTTTATCTGGGGGGTGACTAGTATCTACATGAGTTTTCATCAAATGAGACACTCTGAGATGAAGACTGAAGAAATAATCTGATTATCTAGGACCAATAGTTTATCAGGTTCTTCTTATGCCTGGGGCCGATTCAGATGAAGGTGTGGAGGGGAGGAGCCAGGGGATAATTGACAATCAGGGATTTCAGTTTTTCTCTGGAAACAGGAAGCAATGTAATTGGTCTAAGCACATACATCAGATTTTAGGATTTTCTCACGTGTGCCCACCTCCCCAATCCACCTTTGTGCCTATCCAAAAGCAGGGACGTGAATGATTGGGGCAGTCAAAATAAAGTCTTCTGATGGTCTTGGGATTTTGTTTTTTGTTTGTTTTTGTTTTTTACTGAATCATCTGAATGAATCTTTTATTTGACTTAGCTAAGTTCATATAAAACTCTAAGGGTTAAGAGAGTGAGAAAAAAGAAAAAGAAGGAATTTATAGTAGACAACCTTCTTAAGTAATTTAGTCACAAAAAGGAGGAGAGAGATGGAATGACAGTTAGTGGGTATGGAAATATCAAGTCAGGGTTTTTTGAGGATGGGGAGACATAGGTGTGTTTGTAGGCAGTAGGGGAAACAACCAGGAGAGCAGGAGCTATTGGAGATTAGTGATGGAGTAGGGATGATAAAGGGAGTGATCTGCTAGAGAAGATAAGATGAAATGGGATCTCTTGTGCACATTAAGGACTTTGCCCAGACATGGACAAACGCCTCCTCTTCACATGAAACAGGTGAAGGAGAAAATAACTGCAGAAGGCATCTGAATGATTCTAGATAAGAACTGGGGAGAAGAAGGAGCTCTTTGAGAAAGGAACATGTTGAATTACTAGTTCCAGTCACAAAAATTTAGAATTACAAGGGATCTCAGCCATCTAGCTAATCCACATCCTTAAGAGTCCCTTCTACAACATACCCAATAAGGGGCGGTACAGCTTTTACTCAAAGACCTCCAGGGAAAGGGAATTTACTGCCTCTGGAGGCAGCCCATTCCACCTAAGCAGAACTCAAATGGTTAGAAGGTTTTCTTTATATCAAGCCAAAATTTACCTCTTTGCACCTTTCACCTTGGCTCTCTGGGGGCAAACAAAACAAATTAATCCCTCCTACATTTGACAACTCTTCAAATGTGTGAATACATACATGATGCCTCCCTTTGTCTTCCTTTCTATGTGCTAAACATTCTTAGTTCTTTTGACAAATTCTTACACGGCCTGGACTCCAGGGCCTTCCTGATTGCCCCACCCTGGACATCTTCCCGCTTATGACTGTTCTTCCTAAAATGCCATGCCCACAACTGAAATACTCTTATGTATCAATTTACAAAATTCCCTCTACTAATACTCTACTTTAGGACAGAACTCCATTTTTTTTTTAACTAGGTAAAGAGGCCATTCTTTGCCTCATTTCTTATCTTTAACCACTGAATGGGTGTTGCCTCAGTCAAACTGAAAAATGTTAAAGACTTTAGCTTAAAAAGGCCAAGGTCTCCCAATGAATCCAAGGCCACCTCCAGTAGTCCTGATCTAGATCTGCCTCTGGACCCAGATGGCTCTGGAGGAGAAAGTGAGGCTGGTGACTTTGCACAGCTCTCTCTCACTTAAATCCAATTCACTTGTATGTCATGGGATCACCTCCCTGATGTCACGGTCCTCTTCAAGAATGAAGAATAAATAACAACAAAAACCTCCAGCAGTAGAGAAACAAGTCAAAACACCATCAGGAGAAGATGAAATATTGATTAAATATTATATGGTGCCATCAGAGCACAGCAACAGAGTTTTTGGGTGACCTCTGTTTCCATCAATTGGTGGCTTTGTCTATGCCTACTCCAATCACTAGAGGGTATTTTGATGGCTTTCTCAACAACTCAAGAGCTATGGAAAGTCCTCCAGTGTCATCATTTGTTTGCAGCCTATTATCACCTATGGCATATGGGAAAGAAGTGGCATAAATGACATTATTGAAGATATTTAGGATGGGGAAAGAGGTGGGCCAGTAACATAATAAGGGAGAGGAAGAAGAGATGGGCAACAGGTACTCCAAAAGCATAGAAAAGAATAAGGAGGAGGCTTTGAGCACGATAAGTAGACCCTCAGTGAAAGGTTTATGAAAAGATGAGGATGTCAATCAGTCAGTGTTTATTAAACATTTACTAAGTGCCAGGCATTGTGCTAAGTGTTGAGGATACAAATGAGTCAAAATATAGACCTTACCCTCAAGCAGCTTCCATTGTGTTGGTAGAGACAACATGAAAACAACTATGTACAAGCAAGCTATATATACACAATGAGTAGGAAGTAATCTTAGAAGAAAATCATCGGTGTTAGGGTGAACAGTGAAAGGCCTTGCTCAGAAGATGGGATTTGAGCCGAGTCTTCAAGGAAGCCAGGAGGCAGAGATAAGGAGAAACGACATTCTAGGCATAGGGGACAGGCAGTAGAAAAGCACAAAGTCACTATGTACATATACATGTATATATATATATATAT
>NW_020954580.1:2039275-2116059 GCF_900497805.2 Vombatus ursinus | reverse complement strand
TGTGTGTGTGTGTGTGTGTGTGTAGCAGCAAAAAGGCCAACGTCACTGATCCACGGAGTATATGAAAGGCAGTCAAGTATAAGAAGTATAAGTATAAGTATAAGAAGACTAGAAAGGTAGGAAAAGACCAGGTTGTAAAGGGCTTTCAAACTCAAACAAAGAATGCATAAATCCTGGGCATGAAAGGGGCTCTGAACAGAGGAGTGACATTGTCAGATTTAGGAACATAATTTTAGAAGTTGAGTCGGGAGAGACGTGAGGCAGAGAGAATGAGCAGGTTATTGCCATAGTCCAGGTGTGAGGTGATAAGGGTCTGCACTAGGGTGGTAGCTATGTGAATGGAGAGAAGAGGACCTATATTAGAGAGGTAGAAAAGGTAGATAGGACAGGACTTAGCAACAGATTAGATGTGGGAGGGGAGGAGGATTGAGAGACAGACAGACAGAGACAGAGACAGAGAGATAGAGAGAGGTCAAGGATGATACCCAAGTTCTAAGACTGTGTGACTGAGAATATTGTGGTACTCTCAACAGTATTAGGGAAGTTAACAAAAGGGGGAGGGTTTACAGGGAAATATAACAATTGCATTAAGCATGACACAAACCTCTATCTTATTCATGATAAACCAGTTCCAGCCTCGTTTTTTTTCCCTTCAGCCTTTGTAGAGTACAGCATCATATCATATTCTCTCGAGCCACAAAGGTAAACTGATGAATCTTTTCCATTTCTACAGAGCTGGGAAATAAGCCTTCTATCTACTGTAAATAAACATCTCCATCAGGTTATGGCATTACAATTTCTGATCCAAAAGTCAGAAAATTGGACTGAATATTTATTGAACATTTCTTGATGTTAGTTGGATTGGACACTGAACAAAAAAATACCATTTCATATTGTCATTAATCTGTTTCATGCAGCAAAAATTGGAAAATACATTTGTAATAAAATAAAAATCCCCTCAGCAGACTTGATTAGAATATCACTCAGCAAATTTTGTGTAGTAATTGCAATTAAGTTTTTGCCAGTGTGACCAAGAACAAACTTCATTTTCTCCAATTTCTGAGTCCTAGTGGCAGGTGGCTTCTACTCTTGACTATTCCATGGATTTTAACAATGAATTAGATTAGGACATCCATTGCGGTTTTAAGTTTGTCTTATTCTCTTCATTTGTCCAACAAATGCCATTTATGCATTTTTCAGCATTCTAAATCACAGAATTTCAGAATGTAGCAAGCTAGAAGAGACCTTACAGATCTCCTGCCTTCCAGCTTGCTTTAAGACAGGTAATGTTCATTATTATTTTGTTGCATTTTTTAACAAAATTATTTTGTTGCATTTTTAAAAAATAATTTTTAAAAAAATTTAAAAAGTTTTTAAGAAGGTAAAGAGAAGTACCACTTAATTCTACCTTAAGAGTAAGTTGTGTTCCTCTTCCCCTCCCTTTACCTCCCTCTCCGACTCTTCACCCTTCCCTTTTTCTCCCTTTACCTCCCCTGCCCTCCTCTAACCTTTCCCACACTCCCCGCTACTCTCCCATCCCCCTCCTCCCCTCCATCCTTTCTCCTTCCTCCCTTCCCCAGCCTAGATGATACTGTAGTGGAGATGGCCGATGAGGCAGACATCATAGGGCTGTGCCAGGACACATTCTCCAAAATGGCCAAGTACCTGACAGGCAAGCTAACAACCACCAGTGAAGACTATAAACTTCTAGAAAATATGAACAAACTGACTAGCTTGAAGTATCTAGAAATGAAAGATATTACAGTAAACATAAATAGAAACCTAAAGGACTTACCTTTATCTGGATCAGATCACTTTAATTGAGGAGCACGTAGCAGCTCTGGAGCAGGCAGCCTACAAGTTGGATGCATATTCAAAGAAAATAGAAGTAAAGTACAGAAAGTTAGAAAGGCGATGAAAGAATTCTTTAGTACAAACTTAAACTACAAGAATGTTTCATAAGAGCTAAAATAAGAAAGATGGAACTTATCACTCTGCTTCAGTTTCTAAAAGGAAGCAGTGCTACTGATTCAAGGAGAATCCCAGCAATCACCTCTGGTTGGATGTGTAACTTTGGCCACTCCTTGATGTTTCCTAAACCTGTAGCCCCTGGAACCTCATCTTATCGTGTGCTTCATTGTGTGCCCTGGACCAAGGCTCAGGAATCAGGAGCAGACACAGATGAGAGGCTCTCATCTCTCTGTCTCCTTCCTTCTTCCCTTTCCCCTAGGTTTCCTCCCCTTCATAACCTGTTCTTGAACTTAAATAATAAATGCCAACTTGTGACCAAAAAAAAAAGGAGTAAGTTGCCCAAATAATGCCTCCAAGCAATTTATTTCTGAAGGGAAGATTGGAGCTGAATACTATACAATGATGTCTTGAGACAAGGGACAGTAAAACAGTGATATCTATGAAACAAGGCTGATAATAAGGGGCCCAGAGAGCCCCTTCCTCCTTGCCAACTTTATTGTTTTGATTTTCTTTATTTCATTATTGACCATAAAGTAAATCAGTCTATCATCCCCATTTGGATGAAGAGTTAATATACACATTTCCCTCAAAAGAAAAATCTGTATTTTTTTTTTGGCTGGGCAATGGAGTTAAGTGACTTGCCCAGGGTCACACAGCTAGTAAGTGTTACGCGTCTGAGGCCGGATTTGACCTCAGGTCCTCCTGACTCCAGGGCCAGTTCTCTATTCACTACGCCACCTAGCTGCCCCTGAAAATCTGTATCTTTAAAACAAAAAGTACAATGCACTCTCTGTAAAGAATTAATAGATTTAGCACTATTTTTTTCAAACAAAGGAAGAGTTTATTGTATCTTTTTTCTTTATGTCTCCTTTCGCCAGTTGCCACTGAGATCTTCGTTTTCTTTTTTCCCTTAGTCGTATTATAAGGCTGCAAGTCATGGAGCTGTACATCCTCTAAAGAATTGAAAATGAAGATCAACCAAAGGGGTAACGGAGAGGCTTGGGATAGATGTAAACAGGCTGCAACACTTCACGAACCAGGAGTTGTGAAGAACAGCTGTAAAGAATACCACCAAAGATACATATGCTCAAAAGAGAAGATAGGCTGATCATGTCGCAAGGAAGAACTATGAACCAGAGAACGAAGGATAGCCCTCAGCATGGTGGGCAGATCCTAATGGGGTCTTCATGGAGGTCATTGACAATAGTTATATGAAATGGGTTTTACAGTCTGCAAAATCCTTTGCATATATTATGTCATTTGATTACATCATGTAACTCATGTAGGAAGCTAATATAGGTATTATTGTCACTTTACAAAAGAGGAAATTGAGACTCACCAAGGTTAAGTGATTTGCTCTAGTCACACAGCTATCCTCTAGTATGAGAGGACAGATTCAAATCCAAGCCTTTGACTCCAAGTCCCATATTCTGTTTTCTATCTCACAATATGGGGATAGAAAAAACAAGATTCTGTGATTCCATGCTATCCATATGAATTTTAAATTAGCACATACACTAAAAGTTTTATGTTTCACTTCACAACCATAACAACTATACGAGAAAACCTCAGAGAGTGTTTTAGCACTAATTATTGTGACCAAACACCCATTCAACATAAGAAACATAAATATGTTAATGAAATCATCCACAGGATAGATATGGATCTTTTTTTGAGACCCACCCCCAACTGAAATTCTCCACCATCACCACCATAGGAGGTACCAATGCAAATTTCTTTGCCATTGCCACTAACTTGGCTCAACCTTTGTAGATGGTATTGGTGTGAGTGTGAAGTTCAGTTGTCTTACCCATGGTGCCTTTCACTGATCCCCTGAGGACACCCCACTGCATTCCTGGGCAGAGAAAACAAGCTTGGTTCTACTAACTCATTCCCATCAAATAGCATGAGCATCCTGGAGTGGCCTGGAAACAATGACCTAGGAGAGGAAGGCTCCTTTTCTCATTGTGAATTCCTGAGAAATTATTTAGTTCCCTAATGCTGGGGTCAATTGGAGCCAGATCATACTGACTCCAAAGAGACAGTTGTTAAATTTTCAACATGAGCATTTACACCTTGGAAATTGGTAAAAGCTACAATTCAGTACTTGGTTTGTTGTTTTGTTGATTGTCTAGACTTAAGATAATGATGAAGAAAATGTTAATAATGCAAATTAAACTTAATAGCGTGTCTTGCTTTTCAGAGAGCCGGTTGTTAAACATTTACCAGCATACAACTACATTAGTTAACTCCAGTGTGCCTATATAAAAATAAATATCTCCATCTTCTCTGTTAGTTTGCTATTTTAATCCCAAATATAAAGAATTCACTAACATTAGGTCATCTGAGCCATGGGGAAGGTAGGCTACTAAGGTTCTCTCAAGTTAACATATAATAAGATTTCTGAGGTTCTTTCTCAAATATCTTTATCAAAATCCTAAAATTCCATTATTTTTTCATTATTCCAAGTCCACCTTTTTATATCAGATGAGTGTGGTACGGTGTAAAGAATGCTAGATTTGGAGTTAGGACTTGGGTTCAAATCCTTCTCTTGCCACCATATTACTACTGTGACTTTGGTGAAATCATTTAATCTGTATGGGTCTCAGTTTCGTCATGTGCAAAACGAGGGAAGGAAATTGGACTCTAAGGGCCCCTTGAAGCTCCAAATCCTATGATTCTATTATCTTATTGTTAAGCCTACAAAATAATCAAAGTCCTAAAATCCACAGATGTGTGATTGAGAGCAAAACACCACAGATTGTGTCCTGCATTTATTTCATCTTCCCAAAACTTGCCTTCTCTCTATTGAGTTGGATGTACTGGGCCTCCAAATTGGGAATTGCATCAAGACAAATGTTTCAAAAGAAAATGAGGATTGTTGGTCTAGAGTATGATTGTCTCAAAGGTAAACAACTACACAAATTCAAAACACGTTGGGCAAAATCATGGAAGTAGACCAGACGCAAAGTAAAAATAGCAACTGTATACAGCAGGGCATGGTGTACAAATCAGAGAATTTATTCTAGCATTTAAAAGGCCAGTGAAAAAGATATCATTTGGAACACTGGATTGTGCAATTCTAGTCGGAGTAAGAGCAATCAAACTGATTCAGGGAGGTTGAGATGTTTGAAACATGAGCAAAATTATTGGCCTGCATAATACCTTAGAGAAAAGAAAACTATGGGAAAATTTTTCCAAGGGGCAAATGGTATGGGCCAAATGTTTGCCTCACATACTTGCACCCAGGGCTGAATTCTGCCCTTGGATATTTGTGGCAGCTCCTCATTCTTCAGGCTCGTGTTTGTGTGAAACAGGAGTCACACATATGTAACTAATGGCAGAAGTTGGCTTGTGTGCAAATGTAGCTTCTGTTAGTGCTAAACCAGCCCCTAATATATGCTGAGATTTTTAAAGGGACAAGAACAAGAAAGGCCATGAGCTATCTGGAATAAATTCTTTTTTTTCAAGCTGGACTTCAAGATTTTCTAGGACCTTTTTTCCATGATTCAATGGATGCTAATGAGAACGTCCACCTCAAAGCACAGAGATTTCCTTTAAGCCCCAGTCAAATTCTATTTTCTACAAGAAGACTTTCCTAATTCCCTCTCAATACTATTTATTTCCTTCTATTGGTTTTCTGCAATTTGTTCTGTATGTATTTTTGTTGGTATATACTTGTTTTCATCTTATCTCCCTCATTAGATTGTGAGCTCCTTGAGGGCAGGGATTGGATTTTTTTTTTTTTTTTACCCTTCTTTGTAACCCCAGTGCTCCATACCATACCTGGCACATAATAGGTACTTAACAAATATTTGTTGAATGCCTGACTGACTGAATTACTTGAAGGTGCTGAAGTGAGTTTAAAAAAAAAAAAAGCCCAACTTGGCAGACTACAGAGCTCAGCACTTGAAGTCAGAAAAATGGGTTCAAATCCTGCCTCAAACACATTCTCCCTTCTATGACCCCGAGGTTGAAAATGTCTCTGAGCCTCAGTTTCCTCATTCTCATGGGGACAGCACTTGCCTTACAGTGTTGTTGTGAATATCAAATGAGATTTGATGAACTATTTCTGCTAATTTTTGTTATTATTATTTATATTTATTATTCTAAAGGATACAACTAGGTGAGATATAGGGAAGTTTCCTATCTACCTCTCTCTTACCACCAGGGAGAATGCCCAGGTGATATGTACAGCCTCAATGGAACTGTGGGACGCAAGAACCTACCAGACATGAGACGGTGGTATTTCATATGGTTCAGAGTCTCCTCTACATGGTAAATAATAATGATGATGATAATGATATAATAATAATAATAATAATAATATAATGATATAATAATAATCACTGTACATAACCCCAGTCTGTACAGGAATTAGCTATTTTTGAGGCAGCCAGGTGACACACTGGTCATGGAGTCAGGAAGACCTAGGGTCAAATCCTGCCTCAGAGACTAGCTGTGTGACCCTGAACAAGTCACTTAACCTCTCTCAGCCTCAGTTTCCTCATCTGTAAAATGAGGATAATAATAGCACCTACATCCCCGGGTTGTTATGAAGTTCAAACAAGATCTGTGCAAAGTATGTTGTAAACCTTAAAGCACCTGGTAAGTGTTAGTTGTTATTATTATTATTGTTCAAATAGTCTGATACAGATCTAAGGGAAAGAAGAATCATTTATTTTTGTGGAGGGCATTGGGGACAGCAGTCCAAAACTGAAATTCCAAAGTCACAACCTTGAAGGGCCCATAGATGTAGTATTTCAAGCCTCAGTGTATCAAGCAGGTTTTTTTTCTCATGTGTTTCTATGCCTTACAACAACAAAACAGTAATAACAAGTAATGATGATAGCTATCATTTATAGTGCTTACTATGTGCCAGATGCTGCACCAAGCACTTTACAGTTATTGTTACATTTGACATTAACCCATCAAAATACACACACCTGTGTCTTGGAGACCATTAGCTCTTCCAGGTATATTTTAGTTGGCATAAATTTGATTTGACAGGCTATGGAACATGCAGCAAGGACAGAATGGAAAAACCCAGAAGGGGAAAATAATTCATTTCAATCCAAGTCCATTTGTAATGGCATGGGACATAATGACAAAAGACAAGACAGAAGACTTGGAATGAAAGCTAGGAAGACAAATGAAAAATATCCAGGATCAAGGTCATCCCCTTTCTCCTCTTTCTAACGACTAGAGATGTAAAGATCATAATACTATTCTGCAGAAGCATTCCTCCCCATCACAGGCTGATCAGGGGTTCCTTTCATTGGACTGAGGTCTGCCCTGACTACAAATGAACAGAGAAAAAATGCCCAACAGAATTCCGATGAAAGACACTGCAGCAGAAGAAGACAAGAAAAAATACACTTCTTCACCAAAGGACAATAGAGAAAAATACCTTGAATTTCAGAAGGTAGAAAAATAAAGTATGTCTCTTGAGGATCCAGTCAATGAGAAATGCCAGAGCTTGAAGCTGCCCTGCAAAGCCACACAAAAATCCACATGATTGTCCAAGAATAAGAGTGCAGAAAGAACTGGAGGAGAGAAAAATAGGGAGGGTAAAGAAATCTCAGCATTTGCCCTGCCAAGAGACATATGTAGTAGCAACAATATTTTGAAAACCCTAATATATGGGAGAAAGGAGAAAAATTGTCCATCTTTGCCAAGAAAAATAATAGCCCTGCATATCTCCGGTTATTGGATTTTTGTATTCCTGACTGCAAGCTGTGGTATAGGATTCCCATGTAGCTGTGGGAATATAAAAATTGATCCCTCTAAATGTCTCACTGGACCACTTTTCTTCCTACTAAGATGAGGATTAGCTACTCATTGTCTTGACCCAGTAGCCATGGTCAAGAACAGGAATAGCAAGACTGTTAATGTGAGAATCTCAATGCGCTTTCTGTCCTGATGAGGGCTTTTCCTTTCTATGTCCTAAACAATGAGGTCCTTCCTTGCACAGTTTTTGTTTGTCTCTAATTCAGCAGAATTATAATGTAGGGCCTCCAGTTCAGGAACATATTGAGAAAGAGGAGGAAGGTCATGAGGAACTATGCTTGAAGAAAGAGAAGTTTGTGGTACACTCTAGCCAAAATCCCCCCACAAGGTTTGGCAGGAAAACTCCCAGCATTTTGGCACTGTCTACGCTTTGTGGATCATTTTCTTCTGAAACATTTGGCTGAAATCATAACAGACAGGAAATTCAAGAAAAAGAGAGGCAGGGGAAAGGTGATGCAGGTGTAGGAGCCAGGAAGGTTTTCTACAGTAATTTTCAGCATAGAAATGAAGTCTTTACACTCTTTGGTGGGTCATTTCAGTTCTTTCGCTGGAGATCGCTGACCAAGATTGACCTAGACCCCTCAGGACATCTGTAAAATGGTTTGGAATAAGTCATCTCTAAGGTTTCTTCCTGCTCTAATTCCTGAGATTGTACATATGACTCTGCCCAACTTAAAAGGAGCTTCCCTGTAGCATCCATCATTTTGGCTGACCGTTAAATTGATCGCTAGGATTCTCAGGAACCCACTGAGAAAGAGTTAGGATTTATTGTACCTGGTGAAACTGTTTCCCCATTCTGAAGGAGCAATGGGTTTTATATTTTCAAATGGCAAAGGAAAAGCATTGCCCTAGTTGAATGTCATTGCAAAGGGGCACCATTCTGTTTAGAATTCCAGTGTACAACTGTCTGGTGGTAGTAGTATGATTGTGGGTAGAGCCCAGGATGACCTGGGTTTAGGTTCAGCCACTGACACTTATTAATTGAGTAACTCTGAGTGAGTCCTTTAATGTCTCAGTATCCCAGACAATTCTCTAAGACTATAAGTTTCAGAAACATTGTTTATCTACAATGGCAGAGGGCATTTTCCCACTTAGGAGTACCCAATATAAATGAAATCAGATAAAGAACCAAAAGCAACTTCAGAGGCACGGTGTATTGCACAAGTCCACTAGTTTGGTCCAGAGACCCCTCAGGGTCCCCAAGCCCCCTTCACTGGATCTATGAGGTCAAAATTATTTTTCACAATACTGAGAATTTTAATTTTTATTACAGGAAATAACAATACGCACAACCCATATAAACAAAAGCTCTAGAGTCCTCAGTAATTTTTAAGAGCATAAAGGAATCCTGAGACCAAAACTTTTGAGAACCACTTGGTTAAAAGAAAGCAGCACACAGGGCTAGCAAGTAGAAGGCCTGGATTTGAATCCTATTTACACCACTTCATACTGTCTTGGTGACCTTGGGCAAATCATTTATTTCTTTATGGTTCCGTTCCTCACTTGTAAAGTGTGAGGGGAAGAGTACTTGCCGTGGATTTGTGAAAATCAAGTGGGTAAAAGTTTGTCATGGTGGACAGAGGGCTGACACTGAGGTCAGGAAATTTGGGTTTAAGCACTGCGCTGGTACATGCTCGCTATGCTGTTGTCATCATTCAGTCTTACGGTTACGTCCAACTCTTCATGACCCTGAGGATCATTCTGTCCATGAGGTTTCCTTGGCAAAGATACTGCAGTGGTTGGCCCTTTTCTTGTCCAGTGAATTAAGGCAAACAGAGGTTAAGTGACTTGCCCAGGGTCACACAGCTAGCAAATGTCTGAGACAGATTTAAACTCAGGTCTTCCTGACTCCAGACCCAGTGCTCTATCCACTGAGGCATTTAGCTGCCCCTATCCTAGCTATGACTGTGGTATCCAGGCAATGGTTGAAGATTGAAATGACATCTTATTAATTTCCCACACTGAAGAAAACACAATTCTGGATCAAAAAGTCAAAATCAAGAAGTATTATATGAACATAAGCTATTCTTATTTCTTTACTCTTATTACTGGAAATATGAAATCCCAAAGACCAGCATTCTGCACCCAGACACTTACCTCCAACACACAGTTGAAATTGTTGACCTTGGTGGTAGGAGTGGGCAACATTTGCATTTGGGGGTGAGGTGCCTCGAGTCAGATAATAAGCTCAAGACTAAATCCAGGCACTAAAACTCCTCCCTCTCTCTTGTCCTAAAAGAGTGCTGGCCATATTGCTGCCATACTTTTGCTCGGAATTAATACATAGCCTGTCATCTTTCACCCACATTTCATGGAGATTTTTTTTCTTTTTTAAACTCTTTATTTTAAAATGCACTTTTCTTTTTTTTTTTTTTATTTCACTTTCATTTTCCAATGACCCTTCCTCCCTGGTCCCTCCACCCCTAAGTAGAACCCTCCCTTAAACCAAGTCAAGCAAAACAAATTAATGCACTGGTCATGTCTGAAAACGTATGCCTTATTCCATACCTGTTGCCCCTCATCTCTTGGCCAAGAGGCTTTCATTGCACTTGGTTTTGTTGCTGTAACCATCACTGCTTTCTGAGCTAATATTAGATTTTATGTCTGTTAGTCAAAAGCATTTATTAAGCACCTACTGTGTTCCAGGCACTGTCATCAGCAAGTATGTTTTATTTTGTCCATCTGAGTACCGTCAGGAAAACAGTTCTGAAATGAACCTAAGCAAGTAATGGGGTGGGGGGAGCACCTAATATTTTGCACAATAGGTAAAAACTATTTATGCTCAAGGTTTGACACAAACTAAAACAAACCTCAACTATCCTTGGCTTTCTGAACTCTGTTTGTTCTTCTCAATCCGCCCATACCATCAGCAAAAGCAGAGGAGGAAAATGCTATACCCATCCCTTTTGTCTTGCCTGCCCCATTGCCTAGAAGGAAATCTACTGTAGTTTACACAGGTTGTTTTTCTGATAGTTCCTTTATGAGACTCATTCCTATTGTGCCCAACTCTTCGCAGACAATGGAGCCTCAATACATCAGTGTCACTCACTGAGCCTCAGACTTGTGAGTTGCTACTGTTAGGGTCTGGCCTCTGAAGGCCCCAGTGACTTATGGTTTGACAAAGTCGGGGAGGGAGGGGTGTTACTAGCCACTGAAGCATGACTCCATCCATGGAGATGACCTTGTCTTGGATCTGAACAGAGGCACACATCTCCAATGAGTGGCATATCACTAGCTGCTCTCACTCCCTGGCGTAAATCATTCTGAGATCCCAGTCTCCAAGCGGTTGAGCAAGGGTTAGATAAGTCGGAAAAGCTCCCATTTCAGGATGATTTCAAAGCTTCTCCTAAGAATGTGAGTTATTTCCTTTGTTCTGACTGGTCACTCATTTTTCACTCACTGTCATCCCTTACTCAGACTTCTCCCCATCTACCCCCACTCTTTTTTTTTTTTAGAAGAGTGCTCTTTCTTTGTCCGAAAGAGTGAATAAAGGCTCACTGGTGAGTGGATGAGTTTAATGGATTTCCAAATACAATAATTTATGCCTTTCCCACATTCATACTCTTGAAAAAAAGATGTTTAACTCCTTGGTAATTAAATCAAGTTACATTATGGTTTTTCAGCCCTAGAGATCATTGATTTCTCATTAAATGGCATGGGAAAAACATTTTTTAACTATGATTTTGTGTATTTTAACTAATTCCCTGTGAAAACACTAATGGATAAAAAATTTGGAGGCCTGGAATGGGGATGTTTTCTAAAGAGTACACAGAAAAGCATTCCTTAAAGGACTGGCCAATTTGCGCAGCATTAATTACATTCTATTTTGGCACTTGTCAACTATTCCTAATTGCTGGTTTATTCCAAATCCACAGTTAGCATACTTTGTATACTGGACAACGGTGCCAAGTGAAATCATGATTTACAAGGGCCAAGGCCCTGAGGCCAAGAAGCCAAACAGAGCAGAGTGTATAATGATGCCCTGTGATGTCTAGCAAGATGCCCATTGTATTCCACAAAATATTCTGTTTGAAAGAGCCGTCACTCCCTTTAGGAACAATTTGGCTGAAGCTTCCCAAAAAGGGAAGGGGGAAGGGAAGATAGTTTGGGGGAGCTTTGTAACTGAAGTCTTAAAGCAAGTCCTCCTTGACTGCCTCTATGACCAAGAAGAGCTTAAGAGAAATTAGGAAGAATGGGAGTAAGAGAGGAAGAAAGAACTAGAAGGAGCAAAAGAAATTTAAAGAATTCAGTCTTCCTTACATATTGGAGCAGTGCAAAGATTTCTCTCTGGAAACCAAGCTGCAGTTGTCTATGGGGATCAATGGATATTCAATGTGTATGACAGGAAAAAAAAAATCGAAGTGTGACCAAGAATTCCCTACACTTTGTGAACATGAAAGAAATAGACACTGGTGTGTCGCAATAGCTCCTACCACATTGACTCGCATGTGAGACTTTTTTACATGTATATATGTGTGCATATATGGTATGTAGATATATGTGTATACAGATATGGATGCATGTATATCCTCTTTAGGGTTCTAGAGGTATCCCTGAGCGGCTCAATGTAATCAGCCTTGCTCTGGAAGAGGGAGTCCAGAGTCTTATTACAATTTCATAAGCCTCTTGTTATTGACATATATAATGCAGACATATATGTATGCTTGTATGCACACGTATGTAGAGAGGCAGAGTGGCATAGTAGAGAGAGAGTTCTGGAATGAGGAAAGAGGGTTCAAGTCCTATCTGTGATACATACTGGTGACATGACCCTGACTAGGTAATTTAATCTCTCAGTATTCCATACTATAAGTTACAAAGAAAGGTACCAACCTATATTGGTAGAGGAATTTCTTCATTTGGAAGTTCCTTCTAGCAATGAAGTCACAGGCCCAGACCCTGTCCACATTCCCCATGTATATGTGTATATATAATTTAAAACAGAATTTGCCCTAGATTCACAGACTATGAGATCTAGAGTGGCCTTTTGGGAGCTGGAGTGGGCAGATATGACAATTGGGACTCACAGAATTTTGGGAGCCCACAAGACAGCTCTGGTTTCCTCTTTTTTTTCTCTACTATCTTCCTTGGATAAGGAAAACCCAGGAATATGAGCAGAATGGTTTCTGGGTAGGCAGCTAGGTTGTGAAGTGGTTAGAGCACTGGACCTTAGATTGGGAAGACCTATGTTCAAATACTACTTCAAACACTTACTAGCTGTGTTATAATGGTCAAGTCACTTCACCTCTGACTACCTTGAATTGCTCATCTGTAAAATGGGGTGAAGGGTGATAATAGTATTTACCTCCCAGGATTGTTATGAGGATCAAATGAGAAAATATTTATAAAATGCTTTGAAAACCTTAAAGCTCTATAAAAGCACTAGCTAATATTTTCCCTTCTATGGTAGCTATCCCTTGCCACATGCATTGCAGGTTCCACCAGGAGAAATCTCCCAAACATCTGGGAAGCGTTGGAGATGAGGGCCAAGGAAGGAGTGGCCTCTGTCCTTCCAGGTTATATGACTGCCTTCTAGCATCCATTTTGGAGCAATGAGAAACCTGGCATGACTCTGAATAAGTGAAAAGCAGAAGGGAGTGTAGAGAAGTTGGGCATTAACTATGTTCTTAAAATTCTCATTTGAAAAATAAGACTGCTTTAATTTCAGGCTTTCTTACTGATGTGGAGACTTCACACACACACACACACACACACACACACACACACACAGACACTCATGAGCATTTCCTGCTTCCAGATTCTATATGGACTTTTCTATTTTCCCCAAGCATTCTCTTTTTTCACGTGGACACTATTTGGGTTCAGAACTGGACCAATCAGAGAGACTTCATCATCCTAGTCCCCAAAGTATTGTTATTTCTCCATTGGGATTGGCACAGGGACCTAGTCTATATTTAATCATGGGGCTCAAGGAAAGATCAGAGTATATCAGGTTCTATCTACCCCCTAGTACTTATTCTTTCCATGTTTCCAAATCCTCCAGTGATCTACCCCCAAAATTCCAGCATGTCCCTTCAAATTTTTCGAGTATCAGCACCCAAGAAAACATTTCAAACAGAAGCAAATCCACTTATACCCCACTGACACACACTGACTCACATCAATTAACACTCCTTTGGTTTTCAAACAGTTATATTAACTAACCACTGTCCCCACCTCCACATACTTTCTGTTCTCCATATGTTCAAACTATGATCTCAGCACATTATATCACAGACATCCAGAGTTTGACTTCCAACCATGAACTGGTACTGTGCTGGTGACCAGCGTTAGAAAAATGCCCAGGTGTTCCTTTATAGCCCAGTTAGGTAATTTACACTTGTGAAACACTATTCAAATATTGACTTTCCTGCCTTCTCTGGGAAGATCTGGGCATGACCAGAACCTTTCACATCATCTTCTTTTGCCAGAAGGTACCTGCCTTCCCCTTAGAAGGTTCAACCTAAATACATATATTTATCCATATGGTACTTAGATCTAGTGATCTGTCTATTACCCCATAGTGGAGAAAACTCTTAGTCCCTCACTGAAGATGCTGATGAAGTCACCTGAATGCCAGATTTTGGGATGCCCATAATTCTTAAAGTCACAGGAGTCACAGGATCTCAGACTTAGAGTTAGGACATCTAGTCCAGAACAAAATCTCCAACAAGTGACTGACTAGCTTTCCCTTGAGACTTCTAGTGAGGGTTAACTCACTATGTCCCTCAGCTTCCCATTTGTTACATTTTAGAGAGCTTTAATCTTTAGAAAGTTTGTCTCTTTACCAAGTAAAAATCCATGCTGTCTCTGTAACTTCTACCTGTTTTTCCTACTTTTGGAACCAGTAACTCCTCTTCCACATGACAGCTCTTCAAAAAATTGAAGTCAGCTTTCCTTTCCCCTCTAAGTCTTCTCATCTCCAGGCCAAACAGATCTAGTTCATTTGTGACACTCAGAGATTTTTAATTCTCAATATAATTTCATCCCATTCTCTCCACCCCACCCCTTACCTCTCAATCAAGTTGAAGAGCAAAAAATCAAGTAGATGACCTCTCCTCCTCCAAGCTTGGTTGGGAGAGTACATAATTAATGTTACTTAGACTTTAAGGAGGAAGGACAATCTAATCAGGAGTCGTCAATTTCATTGCCCTTCTGATTTGATGCTGATATTGTTTTTCTCTCTCTCTATTCTCAATGTCAGTGTTCAGAGAAGAGATAAAAGAGGAAGGAGAATGGAAACGGGAGACAGAGAAAAGAGAAAGGGGCATAAGAAAAAGGGGAAGGAAGAAGAGAGAAAAGAAAGAGAGGAAATAGGGAGAAATAAAAAGAAGAGGGAGAAGGGGGATAGGAAAGGAGGAGGCAGGGCGGAATGGAGAGAGAGAAGGGGAAAGAAAAGAGAAAAGGAAAAAAGGGAGGAAGAGAAGGGAAGGGGACACCTAAAAGTGCCTCTCCCTAGAGAAAAGGATTCCCCATTGCTCCAATTCCTCTCCTAAAGCCTAACCCCTGCCACTAGCCTTTCCTCTTCCATCCTCTCCCAGAACAGAAAGAAACACACATGCCCAGAAAACTTCATGACAGCCATGGACAGACATCAGCTCTACATTTTGTTGTTGTTGTTGTAGTTTAGTCACTTTCCATCATGTCTGAATCTTTGTGACCCCATTTGGGGTCTTCTTGGCAAAGATACTGGAGTGGTTTGCCGTTTCCTTCTCCAACTCATTTTACAGATGAGGAAACTGATGCAAACAGAGTCAAGTGACTTGACCAGTATTACTCTAGTGTCTGAGGCCAGATTTGAACTCAGGAAGATGAATCTTCCTGCCTCCAGGCCCAGCACTCTATCCACTGCACCACCTATACTTATACCACCCGAAATAGGCAGATGAAAAGGGAATATATCTGTTGATCATATGATGTTTACAAATATCCAGATGTTTAGAATACTTCATAAAGAGAATACCTGGATATTGCATACCTTTTTCTATTTTGATATAGTTATTTGACATCCTGCAGAAATAGCCACCATATTCACCATGCCACTGTGGCCGCTTCTATGGTAGTGTCCCTGGGGGAACTTGGGACAGAGACTGGTACCTTGATGAAAAACCCTGGTGATTCATTGCTGCCCCTCTTCCTCTGATTCTTCCTTCCTCCCTCAATGGTATTCCATAGATTTAGTACTGGAAGGGATCTGAAAGGCCATTGGGTCCTCAGTATATGCATGAAGGACCTGAAACACAGGTTAAATTACTTACCCAGAGGCACACACTTAGTAAACATCTGAGTCAGTATCTGAATCCGGGGCTTCTCGATTCCTGTGACCTATCTAACTGTACTACCATCCCTCAGAGCTGAAGCTAGCAATAAGCAGAAGGTGGGCATTGGTCAGCACCATGTTTACCAAGTTATAAATGTGACAAGCTCATAATAAGCAAAATCACTTTGTTTCAGTCCCATGCACAATTTCTCCTGTGTGCTATTTGGCCTTGATGTGTTAGAATCATTCCCAGATCAATCTCTAGGAAGGACTGGAATTGAAAGCAATGGCAAATGGCAAATATCTCTCATCTTTGCCATTTTTTGTGAAATTTATTATCCTCTTTCTATCACTTCAGGCTTAATGCACTATTATTTCTTTGAATTTAAAAATTCTTCTTGTAGTTTTCATTGCAGAATGCCAGGAAGCAGCCCATGTATCCAGATTTAAAAAAAAAAAAAAAAGATTTGTTTCTCTGTTCTTGTCCTGAGTTCTCTCAAACAGATCTTCTATTTTTCCCCAACCTTTTTCTGTTCTTTCCCCAGAAGAATAACACATTCTTGAATCCTTTTGTCTTCTTCAAGTTCTTAACTAATGGATTCTCTTCTTACCCACTTCCCTTCTCCCCATCTCTCTTCCAGCTCCCCCTGCATTGACCACACGAAGCAGTTATCTCTCTCTGATGCCGTGTTCTTTTCTTCTTTCTTTTTCTGCCCACTCCTTTAAACAATTTTCTGTGTGAGCCCTGATTTTTTTGTGTGTGTATGTGATATTACATTCCTTTTTTTTTTTTTTAGAGGGACTGTGGTTCTTTGTGCCCTAATTATGGTCTCTTATAAGGCTCTTCAGCCTCTTTCATGCTTGTGAATTTTATACTTCCTCTTATTGTACCTTATTCACTAGATTTCTTAATTCCCCAAAATTTGCTTACTTGAAATCTGATACATTTGTAGAGCTGCATTGTTCAGCCCTACACCTCAATACACCAGAAACTCTTCTGAGCTGGTCGCTATCTTCAAACATGATGACTTATAAGAGTTTGTTTTTTTTTTCTTTTCTTTTCCAAGTGCCAATGGGGAACTGTATTATGATCTTGCCCCAGCAATTTGAAGTCTTTAAGAGCAAGGAAGAGTCCAATACAGCAGAAGATCAAAGTATTGCAGAGAAAGCATAAAACTTAATAATTTTCAGTCCCTGCACTCACCCCCACCCCACCTCACCCCACCCCCATCCCGTCTATCCATACTACAGTAAAGGATGTGATTACTAAGACTAGGCAACCATTACCTAATGGCAAATGTTAAAATGTTAAAGCATCAGTAATCAATTTCCTAATGATAAGAACTAGAGTGTAGAAAAATGTTGCTTATTCCCCAAATATGAGCTTCAAAAAAATGGGAATATAGGGCCCTAGACAAGTTGGAAATTTGACTATTAAATACTGAGTTAAAGTTAAATATAGAATAGCTAAACAACTTTCTATAACAGACTCAATTGTTGAAACTCAATTGGCCGAAGTGATTGATTTTACTTCAATTTTATTTTGTATTTTATTTTTTTCTAATTACATGTAAAGACAATTTTTAACATTCATTTTTTAATAAAATTTTGAGTTCCAAATGTCCTTTCTTCCTCCCCCCCTCCTCCCTAAGATGGTAAGCAATTTGATATAGGTTATATATTTTACTTCAATTTTAGCAAAAGGTTGTGTGACCCTGGGCAAGTCCCTTCAGTGGCTCAGGCAACTAAGACTCTAGGTTGCAGAGATCTCCCTTTACCCCTTGCTTTGTCAGAGGGAGTCTCTTTACCAGGGAATTCCCTGCCCTTTTGTAAAGAAATCACAGGCCTATTTCCTCTCCCTATCTGGCTACCTATTGAAAGTCTGTGCAGACATTACAATAAAGTCTCAGCAAAGACCACCACTTTGAGTAGAAAGGATGGCACCAAGGAGACATAAAGCATTCTTTTGAGGCAGTGTGCTTAGCATAAGAAATTAAGCCTGGAGTCAGAGGACCTGAAAAAATTGCTGAAAAACCAAGATTTGAGGGGCTCCCTATTGACTCTATGATTAAATCCCAAACTCCTCTGTCTTTTTAAAGCCCTTCACATTCTGACTGCCCCCCCATAGGTTTCCATATTTATATCACACTATTCCCACTTGCCCCCATATAGGTTTCCCTTATGCCTTATATATGCTGAGTCCTAATTCTCTATTTTTGTCTTAGTCTTTTCTACATACCTGGAAAGTTCTCCCTTTTCACCTCTGGTTCTTTTTTAAAAAATTTATTTTATTTTCAATTCACAGAACAAAACAAGCATTTCCATTAACGCAGTACAATTTTTAAAAATGATTGCATATGAAACTACAAATCTGCCATGTACAACTTGCTTTTCCTTTCAAATATGCAACAAAGTTATCATATAAATTTCTTTTTTTTTCTTCCCTCCCCTACCCCTGCCCTAGAGATGGCTACCATTAGACACAAATAAGTGTGTGTACATATATATATGCATGTATGTATGTGTATATGTGTATATATGTATGTGTATGTACACATATACATAGGTATGTATGTATATGTATATGTATGTAAAATTATTCTATATATACTTCTATTTATCAGCTCTATGGATGCAGATAGCATCTTTCTTCATATGTCCTTTATTTTTTCATTTGTGTATTTATGATAGTCAAAATGACTCAGTCACTCAAAGTCATTCTTAAAACAATATTGCTATTACTGTACTCACCTTAACTCTCTTCAAGGCCCAATTCAGGTGTCACCTCCTATACAAGGCCTTTCCAGAGCACAACCACCACCCTAATGCTCCACCTTGAAATTTCTTTGCACTTACTTTGTATACTTCATGCTAATTTATCTGTATATCTTTTATCCCCTGGTAGAATGTAAATATAGGTTCCTTGAAGGCAGAGGCTGCATCATTTTATCCTGGTATTCCAATGGACAGTGCCAAGCCCAAGGAGGCAGAATTTGAATTGATTTGGAGTGCATAAGGAGTCTAGCCACCATTATACTAGCAAAGTTGGTATGAATCCACAGCATAATGGAATCTTGTCCTAATGGGACTCTGTTATCACATGGATTTGGATCTATCCTGGGCCAAGTCCCATGACTTGATACCAAAAGTTTACATGGTGCCCCTCAAAATAAAAACCTAATCTAACTTGGTTAACATGATGCAGGTGTTAGTTCCGCCTCCTTGACATCAACCGATAAAGTAGAGTGGTGTGCCCAGGAATCTGGATGATTTCTCGAAACTGCTGAGTGACCAGTCCTTCATACATGACTGATTGAAGAAACTGCATCCAAGGAGTTTTAGACAAATGAATTGAAGACTCATATTTTAATTTGTGCACATGCTTAAGGAAACCATGAAATTAATCTGTTCTGCGTCGGGTGGTGCCCAAATCCCAAAGGTTTAAGCAGTATATGGCGAGGCCTTTCTGTGAATTACCCAAACTGGGCAAACAGTTGGGTGACAGGTGTTCTGTTTACTGACAAGTTTTGAAAAGATTTTCTGCTTTCCATTGAAATAAATAAATAAATGTTGAATTCTCCAGAGACACAGTCCTCCTTGCAAGGGATGATGGAAAACAATTGTTCTGGTCCTAAAAATACCAACATGTAATACTCAGACCAAGCACTGAGGGATCATGCTGGATAAGGAGAAATTTCAGGGAAAATCTCCTCTTGAATCCATCCTTATCAGATCTAGTGTCTTTGACTTCCTTGGAGGTTATGAATGGAATTACTTAGAATACTATAAATTTATACTATTTTTCTTAAACACAGGCTGGCAAAATTAGGGGAGAAGAAACTACTTGGCAATGGATCTGAATCATCAATGCAAATAACACTGGCTCCAATTCCTTCTCATGCCCACTGATTTTCTAGTCATAAAGTATTCAGATGTACCCTGGGGAGGTTATGGAGTAAAGAAAATAGGACCAGAGAGATGTCCTGGCAAATATTCCTTAACCTGAGAAAAAGGTGCTTATTTGTACTAGTGATATCTAAGGTCTTTTCCGTGGGCACCTAAGTAGCCTCATAGTACATAGAGCTCTGGGCCTGCAGTCAGGAAGACTCATCTTACTGAGTTCAAATCTGGCCTCAGACACTTGCTAGCTGTGTGGCCCTGGGCAAGTCATTTAACCCTGTTTGTCTCAGTTTCTTCATCTGTAAAATGAACTGGTGAAGGAAATGGCAAACCACTCCTGTGTCTTTGCTGTGAAAACCCCAAATGGGGTCACAAAGAGTCAGACACAACTAAAAAGGACTGAACAACAACAAAAAGTCCTTTCTATCTCAATGTTCTGGTTACAGGCAATAGCTACTCCTTTCTCCTCTGTCTTCATCACTTAACCTTTCCCAAACCAGATCACCTGTAGGAAATAACTCTCCAACTACCTCCAAAGGAGCTACTGTTTGTTTATTCTACTGAATTACCATCTGTCTCTTAAAGTCAAACTCAAAGGCCAGTCTTTCCATTAAAGCTATCCCTGATTCCCTCCCCAGTCAGTCAAGTCGTTGTTCACACATCTCTAACATATATTATGCATTATTTTATATTATTTCTGTCTATGTTATATGCAGAGGTATGCAATTAAATGTTAAACATCTGACTCTCGGGGGGGGATGTATGTAAGACACACTTACAAAACAATATTTCAAGGTCTGATTTATACTATTATTGCTAATTTCCAAGATGTAAAATGTTCACATTGAAAGTTTAATAATCAGCTCTCACAAATTCAGTGGGCATCAGTGCCAGCACACCCCTAGATTCATCTCCCCTTGGTAGACTAGAAGATCCAGGGATAAAGCATGTCTTATGTTAACTTTGCATCTCCCCCAGCACTGAGCCCAGTCCACTGCACATAGTAGATGCTTAATATGCTTATTATATTAAATGTAGTAGATTAAAATCTGGCTCAAAGGATCTCTTGGGGAGTGGGGAGGGGATTGGAGAAAGGGAAGAAGTAAAAAGAGGCTGAGAATTTTTATCTTCTCTCACACTCATTCAGGAAACTTCTTATACTTAAGGACACTGAAAGGCAGTAGAATCCAATCTAACAAAAGGTATTGTTAATAATAATAATAGCTAGTATTTGTACAATACTTTAAAGATTGCCAAACATTTTATACTTCCTATCCCATTTGATCCTCACAAGAAACCTGTAAGGTAGATGCCATTACTATTCCCATTTTACAGATGAGCAAACAGAGGCTGAGAGAGATTAAGTGACTTGTTCAGAGTCACATAACTAGTCTGTGTCCAAGGCAGAATTTGAACTCAGGTCTTTCTTACTTCAAGTCTAGTGCTCTATCCACTATGGCTCCACCTAGCTGCTTTTATTAGTTGTCTATCATGTGCAAGGTGTTGGGGATAGAAAGACACAATAACAAAACAATTTCTGTTCTCAAAGAGATTACATTTTACCATAAGATTTCTGTCCTAAGACCCAGGGCCCCTCCCACCTACCAATCTATCCACAATTTACCAATCATAACCCCAAGTCCTGTCCATACTACTACTCGCATACACTCCAGGGTCCAGGATATATATACCTCCTCAGGACCCACTAGCCATGTGTTGGGGGCCCAGGTTCTCCTGGGTTCTCAAGGTTTAATTTTGCTATTACTCATTCGCATGATGCACACCTCAAATTATCCATATGTACATAATGTACATATGTGCCCTTATGTACCCATATGTACCTATGTAGAGAAAGGAGACGGGGGGGGCGGTATTTAGGGAGGATCAGCACTTCCAGTGTGAGAGCCTGGTGAGCCCCTTTCAGGGCTGTTTCTCCACCTTTGATATCCACCTGTCACCCAAGAAGTTGTAGAGGTGCAGTAGCCATACGCCAGTAAAACCATCTCAGCAGGCAGGCTAAACCAGATATAGGGTAACCAGCAGGCCCCAAACTCATTGATGAATTACAGGGATGTCTACCCCAAGCATGCAAAGACTTCTCTTGACAGAATGGGTGGACAAGAATAGTTTATTCCGAAGGCTGTGAAGGTGGCTGAAACAGCTACCATGGAGCACTTAGAGTTTGGTTAGACATTGAAGATGCCAAGGTCATCCACTGCATCCCAGACCATCACCAGTCATTCTGCCTTTTTTCTTGCCACTGGTCTTTGATGACTCAGGAAGAGAGAGTGAAGCTGAAATGATTTTGTGCAACTCTGTCTCACTAAAATCCAATTCATGAGCAAGTCAAGACACCACCCTGTGATGTCATTGGTTCTCTTCAAAAGCAAAGGACAAACAACACATATAAGCAAAGAAAAGGGAACTTGAGGAAGGCAAGAGCATTAATGACTGGGAATAACAGAGGTGGTTCTACTGAGGAGGTGACATCAGAGCCTCGCCTTAGAAGTGGGCAAAAAAAGGTTACCTCAGGGTTAAAAGTCTTTGCTGTGCTACCCTTCAAAGTTCTAAGCTCTATGTACCTGTTCGTGCAAAGGGCCAGAATCTCCAGGCAAATGAATCTGCCATGAAATTAGTCAAACTGGGAATTGATTTTCTAATAAAATGTAAACCAAGAACACATCTGATGTAACTTGTCACTTTTCTTTTCTTTTGGAGACAATCAGAGTTAAGTGACTTGCCTAGGAACGCACAACTAGTAAGTGTCAGGTGTCTGAGGTTGTATTTGAACTCAGGTCCTCCTGACTCCTGGGCCAGTGCTAACTCATCACTTTTCAACTAAGTTGTTTGGATGTAGTGTGTAGACAACAGCCTTCCCATGCAACACTATATCCTCAATGTATGAGATACATTTCCTGAGAAACAATGTAGTGGAATGGGTAGAGGGCTGGCTTTGGAGTCAGGAAATCTGACTTCAAGGACAGCCTCTGATCATACTGACTTTGTGACAAGTCTCTTAATATTCCATGCAACCTTTGAAAACTTTTAAGTTATGGATAAATTGTCTTTGAAGAACATTTTCAGACCTAGAGTTTTCCCCAAGATGAAATCACAGGCTTAGGTTATCTAGAAGTGTGACTGATAGCTAAATAGATAAATAAATATACAGACAGATTGATAGATAGACAGATAATTAGGTGTAGACAGATTGCTTATTTTTGGAGGGGGGGGTTGGAAGATCAGACCAAGATTTCATCAGAATACGAGAAGGAAAGGGAAAAGACATTTAGTAAGCACCTACTATGTAGAGCACCAGGCTTGGAATCAGGAAGACTCATCTTCATGAGTTCAAATCCAGCCTCAGACACTTACCATTTGTATAACTTTGAGCAAGTCACTTAACCCTGTTTGACTCAGTTTCCTCATCTGTAAAATGGACTGGAGAAGGATAAGACAAACCACACTAGAATCTTTGCCAAGAAAACCCCAAAATGGGGTCAGGAAGAGTCAGACATGACTGAAGTGACCAAATAATGGCAGACAGATTATATAGTTAAATAGAATATCCATCCTCTTCATCTATAAATGAGCCAGTGGACACAGTGCTGGGCTTACAGTCAAGAAGACTTGGGGTAAAGTCCTATTTGCCATCTGCATCTGTGTAATGCTGATCCAGTAAGCTCTGTTTGCCTCAGTTTCCTCAACCGTAAAATGGGGATAATAATAGCAACTACCTCACAGGATTATTATGAGGCTAAAATGAGATAATATTTGTAAGATGCTTAGCATAGTGCCTGGCACACAGTAGGGACTTAATAAATGTGTGTTTCCTTCCTTTCTACCATCCCCTTTCTTCATTTATAAATAACCAGTTCTTAAAGCATGGATGAAAAATCCTGCTTTTCATGCCTTAAATCTGACACATGCAGGACTACCCCCTACTCAATTTTTTTTTCATCCCTTAAAATAGTGATGGTAGCTAGGCAGTATAAACAACTGTGGGGCAGCAACAACGAGAACTTTCAGGAATATTGCCACCTTCCCACAACTTAGAAATAGTCACACTTCTAATTGGAAACAGGTGGGCCTGAAAGTGAAGCTGTGGGCTAAGCCAGCCCATGGTGGAGCAGAAATGGAGTATGACTACCCCACTGGGAGAAATCTCAGTGACCCAGAGAGAATGCAAGGGGCCCCTGCTGTATCTACTGTGGCACTGAACAACCATAGCCATCTGTCCAGTGCCTTGCCCTCCAGATTGGAGGGTCCCTCCCTACCCATAGCCAGCCAGAGGGGATCGATTGCTGCTAGATCTAAAGTGGGGAGGAACCTTGGAAATCATGGAGTCTAACCTATTCATTTTACAGATGAGAAAACTAAGGTGTAGGGAAATGAAGTAACTTGCCCAGAGCCACACAGATATAAGGAACAAAGACAAAATTCAAATCCAGTTCCTCTGAAGAGAATCATACCTGTCCCACAGTTGTTTATACCACTTAGCTACCAACCTACATTATTTTAGGGGCTGGAAAAAATGGGAGAGGCCTGCACGTTCCAGATTTAAGGCATGGAAAGCAGGATTTTTCATCCATACTTTCAGATCCAGTCATCTGTAAATGAGAAAAGTAGGGAAGAGAAGAGAATAAACACTTACCTAGTTTTGATTGCACAAACAGAGACAGAGGCAGAGACAGACAGACAGAGAGAGAGAAAAGAAAGAGAAAGAGAGAAAGAGAGAGAGAGAGAAAGAAAGCGAAAGAGAGAAAGAAAGAGAGAGAAAGAGAGAAAGAAAGAAAGAGAGAAAAAGAAAGAAAGAAAGAAAGAAAGAAAGAAAGAAAGAAAGAAAGAAAGAAAGAAAGAAAGAAAGAAAGAAAGAAAGAAAGAAAGAAAGGAAGGAAGGAAGGAAGGAAGGAAGAAAGAATCAACATGACATTTTAAAAATACACAGCAGATAACAAAAAATTTTCCAAAGACACAAACAGGGCAATTTTGTTCCAATTTTATTAGATTTAATGTTTATTTTTTAACAGAAGGTTATGACTTCACATAGAATCCTTTTGTTTGTTTTATTTTTGGTATACTGAAATGTTTGTATTTGTTGATGATTTATGAGCCGGGAAGCACAGTAGATAGAACATTACACCAGGAGTCAGGAAGATGAGTTCAAATCCAACATAAGATACTCCCTCGCTGTGTGATCCTGGATGACACATCACTGCTTTTTTCCTCAGTTTCCTCATCTGTAAAATGAAGACAATAATAGCACTTACCTCCCAGCATTGTCATGAGGATAGAGCGAGATAATATTTGTAAAGTGTTTCACAAACTTTATGGCATTCTATAAATGCCAGTTATTGCAGAGTTCATAATTTTTTTGAAAAAGTTTTTTAATACATTATCCATCCTCCTCTCCACCAAGGCCTGACTTGAAGGCTAGCTCCAAAAACCTTCCCTTATGACTCAGTCTGATTCATGCAAATCATCTATTTGCTTTGTGTTTCTAAAGTCCTTATACATACAGCTTATGCTTCTAAATTCTTCCCCTAAATTCCTGTTCTAACGGCACATCACGGTGCAGAGGTGATCCTGAGGTCTCCGATTCTGTGCCAGCAGAACACAAGCCATGACAGGTTTTACCAAGCTAAAAGGGCTCTAAGTATATTCCTGGGTGCCTGTTACCAGATGACCAGCCACGCTAAGGATAGCGAGACATCCCCATAGCACCAGGTGATGACTTTTCTTTCAGTCACAGGAACTTATGAAGACCAGCTATTGAAGAATAGGTCTGTGCTGATCCTGGAGGCATTATGGACCTTGGAAGTATGGAAGTAAGTTTCATAACAATTCATTGGTTCTTGCTTTCTAATTTTTTTTCAGCATGGCTGCATCCTGAGTCAGTCCATGGACATTTATTAACCACCTACTGTTTTCTACGCATTGTGCTAAACTCTGAAGAGACAGGGATAGTATATTTTACTTCATAGGATCATAGATATGAAACTAGAAGGGACCCTAAAGGTTTTCTAGTCCAATCCCTTTATTTTACATGAGGAAACAGGTTAGTTAAGTATCTTGTTCTAGGGGACCCAGCAATCACTCAATAAGTATTTATTCAGGACCTGTATATATCTGACACTATGCTAATGCTGAGCATCCAAAACCAAAAATGAAACCCATCATCATCATCATGATAATAATATTAATAATAATAGCTAACATTTATATATAGCACCTACTATGTGCCAGACACTGTGCTAAGCATTTTATAAATATTATCTCATTGGATCCTACCTGGGAAAGAGGTGCTTTTATTATCCCCATTTTAGAGATGAGGAAACTGAGGCAAACAGAGGATAAGTGACTTGCCCAAGTGACTGCTAGTAAGTATCTGAGACAGAATTTGAACTCAGGTCTTCTTAACTTCAGGCCCAGTGCTCTATCTACCATGAGCTAACATGTACTTGTAGAAGTATGCACAAAACAGAAAATAAATACAAGGTCTTATGCAGAAAATGGCATTTGAATTGAGTTTTGAAGGAATGTAGAGACTGTAAGAGGCAGAGGAAAGAAGGGATTATATTCTAGGCATAGGGAATGCCCGGTCTTGGATCCATTTTATCTGTGCAAAGAGACAGAAGTAGAAGCTGGAGAAACACATTTCAGGAATGGCAGAGTCCAGTTCAACTGGACCGTATTAGGCATGAAGAGGAATAACGGACAATAAGCCTAGAAAGGTAGGTGAAAGGTTTTAAATGTCAGAGTTTGTCTTTGAACCTAGAGATGATAGGGAGCCACTAGGAAGGAAGGGACTTCCTATACTTTAGGAAAAACATTTTCGCAACTGGGTTGGGGATAGATGGGAGAAGGGAGAGACTTGAGGCAGCCAGACTGATTAAGAGACTGTTGCAATAGTCCAAACTGGAGGCAATGGGCACTTGAACTCAAATGGCTGTTATCTGACTAGGGAAAAGGGATGCAGAATGAATGGAGGGCCCTGAAGCAGCAGGAATTTCAGAAAATGTGTCGACAAGATGCCTGCTTGAGAACCCCCAAGTCAGCAGAGCTGGCCTTAATTGAGAAAATTATACTAATGAAACATGTAAGCAGCATTTGAGGATAATTACCATGAATGGAGATGGAGTAAATACACTAAAATGTAATGAATAACCAATCTAGACTGGGCAGAAAGCGCTGACTTTAGCAGAAATGTTTTTTTCATGGTAGATGAAGAAGCGTTCTGGGTAATTCAAGCTTATGGGCTTAGTCATTTCACATGTGAGATTTCAGGTTTGGGGGAAATCTGTTCCTCTTGACATAATTGGTCACTGGGTTTTCTAAAGCACATTTTCCCCAGTCAAACATACAATGACTTCAAAGGGAAAAATAAGGTGGAGTTGCAAAGACGTGTGAAAAGAAGACCAAGCTGATGAGGTCTAGAAGCCAAAATAGCCCAGGAAAATATCAACTTTTCTTGCACAACTTCCCACCAATATCTCAGCAAACCTGACGACATCTCCAACTGACAACAGGACAACTCACATAAACAGCTCAAGTGAGGAAGGCAGAGTTGCTGAGCCCCAGATACTATCTATCTTCACTTATTTGTCTCAGTGCAAGATTCTAATAAAAAAGAACTTCTCATATGAATTTTAACCTCAGTTGCAATCAAATAAAAATGCTACACAAAAATGCATGTTTCAGATTCAGTGAAAAGAGCAATACGTTCAACATAAGTAGATCTACTTTTAAATCCAAGATCATGGACTACCCATGTGTCTTTGGCCAAGACACTTAATCTTTATGGGTGTCAGTTTCCTTATCTGTGAAGTGAAGAGGGTGATTAAATTCCAGCTCTAACTCCCTAAGGGCAACTAGGTGGCACAGTGGATAGGGTACCTGACCTAGAGTCAGGAAGACTCATCTTCCTGAGTTCAAATCTGGTCTCAGACACTTACTAGCTGTGTGACCCTGGGCAAGTCACTTAACCTAGTTTGCCTCAGTTTCCTAATCCATAAAATGTACTGGAGAAGGAAATGACAAACCACTCCAGTATCTTTACCAAGAAAACCCCAAATGAGGTCACAAGAAGTTGGATACTTGAAACGAATGAACAACATAAAATTTATGATCCCATTTAACCCTCTGAAATGAAGAATGTACTTTTTGATAGGAAGTTTCATTTTATTACAAAAAACAGAAAAATGCATCTTTTCTTCACTCTCCCTGGCCCCCTGCATAGACATAAACCTAGCCTCTTTGAGGTGTGAGATCTTTACCACGTACTAAAGATACAGGTACTACTTAATTTGCTTCAGGCCTAAAAGGCATAGTATGAGCAGAATTTAGTATGGGGCCATGAGACAATGGGCTCTTTGAATTTCAGAACTGGAAGGGAGCTTAAAGATTACATAATATAACCTTTTCATTTTACAAATGCGAACCTATGACTCTGAGAGTGGAAATTGCCTACGTGTAATCATATTTGTTTAACAGCAGAGCTACGCCCAAAACTCAGGTATCTGGACTCCTAGTCCCATGATTTTGGTATTCTATCATGCCACATCTCATTTCTGTGTGTTTTTAATGAGAAGCAAGGGATACAGATGAGAGAGAGTATAGAAAACCAATGTTTTATTCCAGACAAAATGGCAGAGAAGACAGATTGAGTGAAGGAAGGATACTGACCAACTGGAGTTTATCCAAGAGTGTGATTAGGATAGTGAGGGGACTCAAAACCATGTCATCTAAGGATTGTTGGAAGGACCTAGGAATGTTTAGACTGGAGAAGAGTAGGTTAGGAGTGAACATAAGGATGATACAATAGTTGTCTTCGAGTATTTTAAGGGCTGTCACATGAATTGAGCTCCAGAGGACAGAACTAGGAACAATAAGGAAAGAATATTAGATGAGGAGTCAGGAAGATTTGAGTTCAAATCCTGCCTCAGACACTTAATAGCTGTGTGACCCTGGGCAAGTCACATCATCTCAGTTTACCCAAGTTTCTTCATCTGTAAAATAGGGATAATATATCACCTACTTCCCAGGGTAGTTGTAAGGATCAAATGAGATATTTGTAAAATATTTGTAAACCTGAAAGCATTATATAAATGGTAGGCATTAGGAAAGAAAAATCAACACTTGAAAAGGTATAAGTAGGAAGTTTAGGGAATGAAATAGGAAGTTTTGGGATATTTCATTCCCCAACCATCCAAGAATTACCAAGTCAGGAGTTTACAGGAGAGCAAAGGCTACCCTGAAAGTGAACTGACTGACTTGCAATATCCCAGGTAAAACTGGGGAAATACGTATCCAGACAATAATGTCATGGGTGTTGCATACTGACTGAGCGCCTGATGGATGCACTGACTCTATGAGTTATGGTGGAGGAAGGGGGAAGAGGAGTGCCAGGAAAAAAAAAAAAAAACAGAAGGCATTGTCCCTGCCTTCAAAGAACTTACAGTGCACCTGAGGAGACAAGAAAACATACAAGAAGGAACTAGAGAATAAACTCAAATTAAGGATTTAACTCCACATTAAGTGCTAAGGGATGGAACCTAAGGGAGGGAACAAAGGATTAGTCAGAGAAGACTTTTTGAACAAAATGTTTTCTGGAATCTTTATTTAGAAAAGGCATAATGCCCTAACCCTTCCCCGCCCCTCCACGACAACATTTACAAAAGGAGGCATGGAAGAAGACTTGCTACAGAATTGTCCTTTCTAAAACAGGGACCCACTGCATTGTGGGTGGTACTGGCAAATGAGCTCAAAAGTCTGCCAGAGTTGGAACATTTCCAGTGGAGATTGACTTGACTTGAGACTGAGGCATAATTCACGTTGTTCAGCAAAAATAAAATACGACCTGGAATATGATATTTGACATTGATAGCAACTCAAATCGGGCATTGAGAAAGATATGGTCTAGACAGTTTTGCAGATGTTCTCAGATCAAATAATATGAGATTCCGTGAATATTTCTCATTAATTTTATGCAGGATAAAATGATAGAGAATTCAACAGGAGATTATAATTTCAGTGTGTTACAAGTCAGAGTTTGTTTTTTTTTAAAGAATTATCCAGCTAAGTCTATGTATCATGTTATGCACATATTTTAAATCTTCCCACATAGATTATAATCACCACTACTAGTGTTATTTTCAACAGTCAAGTATACATATAAAACCCAACACTGTAGAGCCCCTTGTGTTTTTTCAAAGTACTCCCAGATTTGTTACTAATTTCATCCTTGAAGCAAATCAGGAAAGTAACCAGAGATAGATATTTTTGTTCCTAGTTTACAGATAAGAAAACAGAAGTCCAGAGAGATTCAGGGACTTGCCTAAAAGTCCACAGTGTGTTGGGAGTAAAATTGGGACCCAGATCACCTGACTCTTCTCCAGTGCCCTTTAAGCTACCTTATTTGTGTGTATAACAAAGCTGGTATTTCAATATGTGTGTGTATGTAAAATTAACTAGCATTTATACAGCATTTTAAGTTTTGCACCTTACAAATATCTCATTTGAGACTCAAAACAATCTTGAGATAAATGCTACTATTATCCCTATTCCCCATATTATATGAGGCAAATAGAGGTTAAGTGATTTGCCCAGGATCACACAGCTAGTCAATGTCCAAGTCTGAATTTGAACTCAGGCCTCCCTAACTCCAAGTCTAGTGCTCTCTCAACTATACCACCAAGCTTCATATTTTATCTGCTTTTCTGTCATGTCCAACTCTTCTTGACCCCATTTGGGGTTTTCTTGGCAAAGATACTGGAGTATCTTTTCCCCATGTTACAGATGAGGAAATGGAGGCAAACAGGAGTTAAGTGATTTGCCCAAGGTCACACAGTTAGTAAGTGTCTAAGGCCAGATTTGAACTCAAGAAGATGAGTCTTCCTGACTCCAGGCCTGTCATTCTATCCACTGAGCCACCTAATTGCCCCCAGTTGCATATATATTTTATATATATTCACACACATATACAAAAACATGTAAATAAAATGTATATGTATACAAATATGTATATATAGTAGTATTTATATCACTTATTTTATATGACTATATAAAGCTATAAATGTGTGTATATACATATGCATATGCATATATATATATATATGGCGTGTACACATATGAATGCATGTGCAGAGGCAATATGGTGCTGTGGATAGATCAGCATGGTGGACTTGGAGGCAAGAAGATGTTAGTCTGAATCCCATCCCTGATGTTTCCTAGCTCTGTGACCATGGATAAGTCACTTAACTCCTTTCAGCCTCAGTTTCCTCTTCTGTAAAGTGAGGATATTAATACCTGTCGCACCTGCCTCACAGGGTTGCTAATAGGCTCAAATGAAATAATGAATGTGAAGTGTTTCGCAAACCTTAAAGTGTTATATAAACATTGTCTCTGACATATAAACCTAGCAAAACTGGAGTGACAAGAGGCACTGGGTTTTTACATGTTTGAGCTAACAGAATTATATCAACAGAGTAATTGACATGAACACTGTGCTGCCTATTGTACGTACTTACTGTAGAAAAGAAACAAGCTAGTGTCTAAAGAGAAAGGTGTGATAAAAAGGGGGTATTTCAAGGCTTGTTATAATTTGTCATCAGTAACACAAATTAAATTTTTATGAGAATGCCAGATAAAGACCTAAAACTTCTACTAGGTAAATGTGAAGTGTGTCGAACCAGAATAGAAATGGTGGTCACTAAACCATATGTAAGGATTCTCGTCGGCCACATATTGACTTTGAAAACCACACATATTTCTTTTTTATTAATACATCAACACATTAAAAATAGATAGGAACTACTTTTTAATCTGGTTTAATTGGGCCAAACTCAAGAGTGTCATGGACCACATGCGGCCTGTGTGCCCTGTGTATGACACCTCTGACATAGAGGAATTTGAAATACTGAATTTGAAATAAAGAGACATGGGATTAAAATCAGCCTCTGCTATTTATTGCTTGTATGTCAATCAAAGAATCTCCTCATCTCCCTTGGTCTCAGTTTCTTTGCCTATAAAATGACTTGATAAGACCAGATCACCTCTAAGGTGAATTAAATTATGAAATAAAATATTTTACTCAGCTGTAACTAAACTTTTTAATTTCAAAATATCCATAGACAGCTAAAATGGTTAGATTGAGAAAAATCAATAAGCCTTGGGGTATTTGGGTTAGAAACCCTTCCTCAGTTGGGTAGAACTTAATGGTGCAAGATGAATATAATAATGACCATTCATATTTACAAGTCTCAGGACCAAAAGTCAAAGCTAAACTTCTGCCGACTCCATATCCAGCAATCCTTCAGCTATGCCATGCTGTGTCTCCAAAGTTTCTATGGTCTAATCTAGCTTCTCTGCTAGGACACTAACACAACTTTTTGCACAAACATCCTTCCAAACACTGTTTTGTCTTCAAAAAGAAATTGGCTTTGAAGAGTGCATACTTCTGAGTAAGTGCCTGTCATATTGTGTTGTACTTGATGATGGTGTGATTGTCAAAGGTGTCATTACCAAGACCCAAGAAGGCAATTTAGCATTTCCATTCCACATGGAAATTCTACTTCCCCAAGAGATTTGTAGAAATGTGGTTTGTTATCCTTAATATCTTGGGACTATAGACATGTAGAATCTATTATAATGTAAGAGATGTGACTAATCGGAAAGGTAAATTTTTTTCAGTGGAGTGGTACAGGTATAAAGTTATCAACTAGATTTCCTTTGAACCTTCTACAATTAAGTACAGACGTAGCCTGTATGTTTTCCTTAAGTTGAGTCATTTCAGTCATATCAGACTCTTTATGACCTCATTTGGGGTTTTCTTGTCAGAGATACTGGAGTGGTTTGTCATTTTCTTCTCCAGCTCATTTTACAGATGAGGAAACTGGGACAAACAGGGTTAAGTAACTTGCCCAGGGTCTCACAGCTAATGTCAGTGCTATATCCACTTCACTACCTAGCTGCCCACATTTTCCTTGCATTGCCTAATTTTACAATGGTTGTAATGACAGCCCCTTTTTCTGACCAAAATAAATAAGTACAGATGACCTATAAGAGAATGTGGAGGCCCAACCCTTTATAGATGAGAAAGAGAACTTTACCTAAGGTCACCCAGGCAGTAAATAGTAGTACAAGTAATTAAGCCCATGTTCTCTGATTCTAAATCCACCATTCTTTCTTTCCACTACACACAGTATGTTCTTATCACTGACCAAAAGCATGTATTTATGTGGAGCTGTGAACTAAGAAAATATTATGTGATAGTTTATCAAAGCAACATCTTAAAATTGTAGTGAATTATTGATGGTTATAAGGATGAAACAGGCAGTAGGGAAGAAAATGGAAAAGTGAGGAGAAACAGGGGAGCAAGGGAAAAAGGCAACCCTGATGGAATGAAAAAAAAAATTAGCCTTTGGAATCAAATATCTTGGGGTCAGATCTGACCTCTGACACTTCCTATTTCTGTAACCTTGGGCAAGACATTGATACTCTCTGGGCCTCGGTTTCCTCATCTGCAAAATGAGGGGGTTAGACTAGATGGCTTCTGAAGGCCCTTCTAAATCTATGATCCCATCAAGGGATGATAAATTCAAAAGGATATGTAAAGAGAGTAAGAATCAACGGTAGGAAAGGGGGCAGGGGAAAATAGTGGCCTTCAAAATCCAGAATCATTTACAACAAAGTATTGAGCCTGCCTCACCTACTTATTGTGGGCGTCCTTCAACTCCTATAACAGAAAGTCCTCGGACCACAGGTAAGCAACATATTCCATCGAGTATTCCAATCTGATATGATGGAACAGACCAGTGAATCTCAGGATCTTCAGATATGAGAATCCCTTTGTCATGTTAATTTTTTTCTTGTGGAACCCTATGTAATAGTATCTGTGAAGAAAATATTTGATGATGAAAAGCTGTAGATTCAGTAATTCTATGGATATATTGGTATTATGTTAGTTACAATAGCATCCTAATGCGTTTTAAAATAGTAATGCGTATAATGTGAGATGTCATTCACTCAGCCTACAGAAGGTATTCAAATGTCTGAATGAAAAAGATGGTGGGCAGATTACATGACAAGAGTAAGGGACAAGGGATGAGCAGGCCATGTGTTACACTATGTGTCTTTGTGATGTCAAGAGAAAACGATGAAGGCTCCAGGTGGTTGGTGGATTCTCTGTGGCCAACTTAAAGGAGGATATTGGTAGAGTAACATAGGTTAGGCAGCCATCTTGTTGGAGGGTATACCCACATCCACCATATTTCATTTGCCTCCTGGCTCTGCTTCTCAGTCTCTAGACTTCACCACTGTGCCTCATCTGCCTTCTTACTCTGGACCTTTCAGTATCTGGGACCTTTCTCACCCTGGTACATCCCTCTACCCCTCCAGCACTCTTCTTCCATTGGTGAGCTCCTCCTAGGGCTCTGAGACCAGGAAGACCATCCTTTAATCTCCTCCCAATTCTGCTTCCAGTTCCCTAGACTTCACCACAATTGTCCCAGACATTGGCAACACTACCCCCTACTCCTACTGTGTATTGTTCTCCCACGTTAAAATATGAGCTCTTTTAGGGCATGCTTTCTTCTGCCCACCTCCCAAATCCCAGGACATTAGACTGGCATAGAATTCAGGTGATACCACCTTCACGCTATGTACAATGTGGTAAATCACATATCTGTCTCTCTATTTTGTTTTATTTTTTAAAATGTAAATTGGTCACTTGGAGGCATGAAAAAGACTGAAAGTCCTTTCATTTCTCAATTCTCTTATCTCTTGCTTCCCCCCCACAACCAGGACAAACACACTGCTTTTTAGCTTATTTGTTTCTTTCAACTTATATTTGTATTCCCACTTCTTAACACAGTGCCTGGCATACTGTAGGTGCTTAATAAATGCTTATTGCTTATCTGTCTGCCCATGAGATTTCAGCTCCATTTTAGTCTTCGAATACAGGAAATAGATTTACTTATTCATCCTACTGTGCTGTTAGTAAAAGCAACCAATATACATTTGTTAATCACTAAAATGGCTGGTACCGTTTATATAAAATCCCATTATTCAAACTGCCAATTGTGCTAGTGGTGAATAAAGATTAAAATGATCATGCTCAGTTTACACATAGGACTTTGTAGATCTGTGTAAATAACTTTATAGACAACCAGGGCTCCACAGGCCATTAGAATGGAAACCCACTGGATCACAAAATTTCCACATCCTAGCCTTCAATATCCTCTGCTCAGGGACCCACTATCAACACCCTGGAAACCCTGACTAGCAGGTAGTGTCCCCCTAGGAAGAAAGTGTAATCTGCTTCATTTTACAGTCCTTGTCTAAGTTATTTTCATTACTTAACACCTATACCTTAATGTGAAGGTCCAGTCAAGGATGGAGCAGATGTCCTGACCTCTTAATGGATAGAGCCAATTATGGAGTCCTTAGAGGCTGTAGATCTGAATTCGAAATGTTTGCTGGAGGCTCAGTTCCCAGGCAAGACTATGGAAACAGCTGTCTTATATGAGCTTAAGTTCTTATGTTTAACGGGATATGCGACTGCTAAACCAGATCAGCTGGATTAACTTCTAAAATAAAAACAGCTTTTTTTGTGGTCCTCAAAGAGTACATGGATAGTTTTAATCAAGATGAGTGCTTGAGAGTAGAGAATAGTAGCCACCCAGCTTAGGAGTGTGTGTGTGTGTGTGAGAGAGAGAGAGAGAGAGAGAGAGAGAGAGAGAGAGAGAGAGAGAGAAGGAGGGGGAAGAGAGGAAAGAGACAGAGAGGGAGCAGGGAAAACAAGGATGGACTGAGGAAAACAGGGAGAGGGGGAGAAAAAGAGGGAAGGGGGAGAGAGGGAGGAAAGGGAGAGAGGAGAGAGACAGAGACAGATAAGAGACAGAGAGACAGTGAATATCTGCAAGCAAGCATGTGTATGTTCTCAAGCATCATGAGTCCAATGACTACTCCCATTATTCAGACTCTAAAGGAAAGACTACTCATTGAAGCACATGACAGAATTAGAAAGGGGTGTGTTTGTCCTAGAGGGGAAAAAAAGCAAGAGATAAGAGAATCGAGAAATGAAAGGACTTTCAGATTTTTCCATGCCTCCAAGTACCAATTTACATTTTAAAAATAAAACAACACAGAGGGACAGATATGGGATTTACCACATTGTGGTAAATTTGGGAGGTGGGCAGAAGAGAGCATGTATGTAACTATAGCTAGACTCAGAGACCCAGGTTCTTTTCTATGTACATCACAGAATTATGGGAGTTAGAGATGAGAAAGACTTTAGAGGTTTAGTCTGCCCCCCTCTGCAGAGTAGGAAACCAAGGGCGAGCAAGGTGAATTAATTTCTACAAGTTCCCACAGAAAGGCAGTATAAGATAGTAGTAGTCTTGCCAAAATATGCTTTTAGGAACTTTTTTTTTACAAGATTAGAGTGAGTCATTATAACAACTACAATAATATTGCTTTAGCATGTTAAGGCTTACAAAGACCTTTCTTTGCAGAAAACAAAATTTGCATGATACCAGGTAATGTAATTATTATTCTCCCCATTTCACAGATAAGGAAACCAAGACTAGGAAAAGCAGTGACTTGCCCAGGATCAAATAACTAGTATCTGAGGCAGTATTCAAACCTAGGTCTTTCTGACTCCTGGTGCAATGCTCTGTCCACAAAGGCAGCATTTCTTTAAGAACACCCATTAAGTGCTGAATGAGTGGTACAATGAGTACTGAGTCCCTGGGAGGGAAGGATGGTCTTATTCTTCGATTTACTAAGGAATGTTCTCCAGCCAACTCTCCCACCAAATTTTAAAAATAAAACAAAACTATACACATAACCTCATAGGAAATTTTCTGGTGGCTTGTTATGTTTATTTTTTCAGCTCAATCTCTATTGAATATGTTCATTTATACACACACACTCACACACACACACATATATATATAAAACTGCATATATAAAACACTTTTAAAATTGTGATGATTAGTGAGATGTAAGTAATCTGCAATACATTGCAAAAATAGGATTATAAAGGAGAAATAGGGTAAACAATGTCATTGAAGAAATGTTCAGCAAAAAAGAAGGGCTAATCATAAGGAAAAAGCAGGGCAGTAACCATTGGATTGCCCGTGTGTGCCATAGATACAATAGTAATAACTACTATTACTACTCTACTACTATTACTATTACCACTACTACCACTACTACTACTACTACTACTACTACTACTACTACTACTGCTACTACAGCTGACACTACTACTACAGCTGCTGCTGCTGCTACTACTACTACAGATACTACTACTACTGCTACTACTACTACTCTAACTGCTGCTGCTACTACTATTACTACTACAACTGCTGCTGCTACTACTACTACTACCGTAGATATAATACTTTAAGGTTTGCAAAGTGCTTTACATACATTATCTCATTTGATATCCTCATGAGGTCAAGAGAAAGCAATGAAAACTCCCAATATACTATGTTGATGCTTTGTGACAAAACTCTGAGAAGACAAGGATAAGAACCACACCAAGTGACAGGCATGGATAGGTGGCAATCTGCATCTTTGTATTGCAACTCAAATTAATAAGAACACAGATTCATTTCAGCATATCAAGGTCATCTGTTATTATTATTTGTGTCAATTGAGCTACAGGAATTTATTAGGCATTGGCTATGTGTCAGACACTGTGCTAGGCACTGGGGATACGAAGAGAGGTAACCATAGTCCCTACTCTCAGGAAGCTCACATTCTACTGGGGAAGATGCGTAAATAACTAGATAAATAGAAGATATATGCAAGGTGGATAGAAAGTAACCTTGGAGGGAGGGGCACTAGCAGCTGGGGACTAGGAAAGACTTCCTGTAGGGGGCAGTGTTTGAACAGAGTGTTGAAGGAAATCAGAGAAACTAAAAGGGGGAGCTGAGGAGTCAGAGGATGCTTGTGCTGGAGCCAGCTAGAATTGGCTCTTGCCTGAGAGTCAATCGTTAAAATTTCAGTGTTAACATTTCTACCTCAGAAATCCACAAAGCTATAAGTCAGGGTTTGATTTATCATTTTGTTAATTATCTGGACTTAAGAAAACGATGGAAAAATTAATAATGCAGATTAAGCTTTAAAATATGTCCCATGCATTTGTTTTTCTGAGAGCTGGTTGTTAAACATTTACCAGCATACCCCTGGGGGAGAGTACATGTGTGATTTCATCAGTATAATCAATTCCCAGTGGGGCAACTCTTTCCCCCAATGAAGATGGCAATTGTTCTGCCTGGGGCACAGAGATGTTAAATGTCTGGCTCACACTTGGTCTGTGTCAAAGGCAGGATTTGAACCCATTTCTTTTAAACTAAGGCCCATTTTCTCTTCTCTATTTCACACTGTCTCTCATTTTATTATTAACATTTCAGCTATAATGGTGGTTGGTTAAGGAATCAGTAGGATGACCTTGTCTTTGATACCATATAGTGAAATAGAACTACAACCTGTGGGCACAGTCATGTCACCCAAGCTGGCCCAAGTAAATGTCAGCATGCAATGTATTTTTGACACAGTCTTCCATTTTCAAGTTAAAGTGTTTTCACCTTATGATTAACATTTCATGAATATTTCCCTCTTCCCTCAGCACATATGCATCTGGGTGCCATATTTCTGGGATTGGTCCATGTGTTAGAAACTATAAGGTTGAGAGGTTTGGTCAACATTGTTCTTACTGGTTTTGTTTTGAATATTTAAAAAACTGTACAAATAAAGGAAGATTATCATGCTTAAACATATCAAATCATTAATCACTTTATGATGATGCTGTACCAAAGTTTTGCTCTCAGGTACACACATTCCCCATCTCTACTTCCCCTATAGACACACAAACACACACACATACACGCGCCCAACAAATGAAAGAAAACTACTCACCAACCCACCTCCATGATAGATGAGATATATCCTGATTACATTGACAAAAGAGCTCCCAAAATCTCAAATCTGGAACTAATTTTATGGACTTTAGGAGTCGCTCCTTCAAAATTTTCATCCCTGCCATGAAAAGGAAAAACATTATGTATTTCTTCTTTTTCTTTAAAATTTCATCATAAGCCCCCTGGGCAAATTTAGCTGAGTTCTTGGAGATAGGGTGTACAACATTCTGAAACTATGGATTCTTCTCACCATTCAGCAAGTTGGCTCATGTCGTCCAGGCTAATTTATGCAACACCATTCATTCAGGTGACGCTGGTTTTTATTGCCCCCTCCCTCAAAATATATTTATTTGGCATATGTTCTCAGGTCAGGTACTAGGTGCATCTATTTAATTCAAAGTAAATATGAGGTCCCTGCTGTGCCACTCACTATCCATTTGACTTTGGGCAAGACATTTCATGGGCAGCTAGGTGGTGCACTGGATACAGTGCCAAGCTTGGAGTCAGGATGATTCTTCTTTTTGAGTTCAAATGCAGCCTCAGACACTTACTAGCTGTGTGACCCTGGGCAAGTCACTTAACCCTGTTTGCTTCAGTTCCTCACCTGTAAAATGAACTGGAGAAGGAAGTGGCAAACCAGTCCAGTATCTTTGCCAAGAAAACCCCAAATGGAGTCGCGAAGAGTCAGACATAACCAGTGACTGAACAACAACAAAGAGATGTCATGCTGTGATTTGTTATGCAATTCCACAACAATATAATCAGGTATCCTCAAAGTATCACATTTCCAAGGATACCTAAGGCCATATAGGTAGCAGTGATCAGGGACAGAATTTGAATCCAAGTCTTCCTAACTTCTCCCCACCACCTTGTCAAAGACTCTGATACCTACCAACTATTTAGCTGTGGTGTGGTGAGAAGTGGGTGAGGGGATGGGGGAAAAATGTTTCCATGCTGAATAAATTTCAAAACTGTCAATAACACCAAATATAAGCATGAGATTATAGCTGTAGAGCTGAAAGGACCTTAGAGGACATTAAGACTAACTTGCTCCCATTTTACACGTGAGTAAAGGAAAGAGAAGTTAAGTGATTTGCCCAGGGTCAAACAGCCGGTAAGTGTCTGTGGAAGGATTTGGACCCAGGCATTCCTGATTGCAATGTCATCACTCCATCCATTACCCAAGCAACAACTCTGATGCTTATAATCTAGAGAAGATGGGGTGCAATGGAATGGGGTCAGTTTCCATTTAAAGCAAACTACATCCCAAAAAGTTAGTAATATTGGATATATCATAAAGATAAGCACTTAAGGAAGGATTTTTTTTTTGCTTTGTTTGGTTTCATACGATATGGGAACATGATAAGTGTTTCTAAAGGACACATTCCAAAGGAATGTTGTGTGTATATGTGCTCTACTTTTGTTTGAAATATATGAAAATCTAAAAATTCTCCCATCACCAAAAGCCTCTGGGTCCTGAAAGAAAAACAATAAGGCAACTATGAGCAGAAACCTCATAAGCAAGCTGAGGCCCATGATGACATTTCAAGTCAGAGCTTTGCCCTCTGTTGGGTTGACTCCCATGGAGTTACGACCCTAAGGACTTAACTGTTTCTGTGGTCTCTGGTCTACCCCTCTGGCCATTTAAAAATACGTTTTTTAAAGAAGGGCTGCTGTCAAAGCTCATCTCTGTACTTTTTGCTGTCATGGGGTGAATCACATGAATGCTTACAGTTGGTAAATAGCTCTATTTCCAGCACTTTAAAAATGAACGAGAGAAACTTGAACTCTGAGGACTGTTAAGACTCACACAGAGGAGACAGAAACTGTTGTCTCGGTGATGCCCATTATTATTGTTCAGGTCAATCCACAGTGATGATTCCTTAGAAACAATTTTTTTCATTCTAGATTAAGAGTTCTTAACATCTTTTGTGTATTATGGCCCCCTCTGGCAGTCTGGAAAAACCTTCAGACCTTGTCTCAGAATAATGTTTTTAAATGCATTAAATAAAATACATAGGACTGCAAAGGAAACCAATTATGTTGAGATACAGTTCTCCAAGTATTTCTCCCCTCCAAGTTCACAGATCACCTTGCGATCTATGTAAGAACTTCTGTTATAGATGCTCTGACTGGTTTAGAGAAGATTCCTGTGAGCATATCCTTAGGGAATTTTATAGAAAACCCAGCACAAAGAGTAAAAATCGTGTGAATTTCCTTAAAGTTAAAAGAATGTATCTACAATAGGAGTCATGGTATCTCCTTTATTAGGTTTCACTAGACAGGGAAAGACAGTGAGACTGTGGGAGGGATGGGAGAGAGAGGGGGGATGGAAGAGAGAGAGAGATAAAGAGAAAAAGAGAGAGAAAGAGAGAGAGAGAAAAAAAGTAGTTAGACTTCTCTTTTAAGTCTTCTAAACCCTATAGCCAAGATTATGAAGCTGCTTTTATGCTGTAGTATTCCACCAGAAAAACAAATTAGGGTCTGGCTTTAAATTGCCTGATCCTGGATGGAGGTATGTGACACACAGGATTAAGAAAGATTGTGATATCTGATATGCTAATAACACATAAGCAAAAATCGAGGTATAAAATGAGTGTCCCATCAGGACCGCAGTAACTCATGCACACTTAATTTATCTGGAATGTAGCAGTGGTTATTACCATGAAATTCTCCAAGTATGAGTAATTACCACAATAACACCCTTAAAGCTTACAGATGCTTTCGAGTTTCAAGTGGGACATGGAGGGAAAAGAAAAGATCTAAGGTTCTTTTTTTTTTAATAAAAATCCAAACTATTTATATTGAGAAAAACGGTGGCAAATGACAAGCTTGTGAGAGAGGGAAAAAACAGGAAAGATCATTTTAATGAGATTCTTGGAACATCAAAAAAATCTTATTAATAAACCCAAGCTCAAAAACAGGGAAAGTCCTTCATGCTTGGATCTACATACATCCAACTAACAGTTTCTTGATAGAGAAAGAGCTGCAAATAGACTATAACAGCTTGATAATGTTCCTTTGGAAACCATGACAAGAGATTGGGAGTTCTTTCCTCTTTTTCAAATTAAAACAGCCATTTTGCAGGTTCACAAATTTTATCAAAAGGCTAAAATAAATCTGGGTGTCTGTTTTCTCTTTCATGATTAAGACAGAAAGTACCCGGTCAAGATCAATTTTAAATGTTTCATGGGAGAAATTCAATCCTTTACTTCCCCAGAAATGTTCAAGTTGAAGGGAAAATAATGGACCAACTAGAATCTAGCTGGCACACCTGGGCCTCAGCAAATGCAACCTGCCCAAATACCAAAGATTTTTAAAAAAAATTTTTTTAATCAGAATTTTTTTTTAAAGTCAATAAAAAGAGACACTTTAGTGAACTTCATTTTATAAAACTGAATTCCCCCCAGAATGAATGAGTTTCAGTTTTTCAATCAGGTTTTTTTCTTTTGCTAACTTCATTATTAACATGTTGAAAGTTGTGAAGTATATTACTAAATGTGAAGTCCTATTGCCATTGCAGTTATTACAAATTCTGAATAGCATTTCTCAATATGCTTGGAAAGATCCCATCTTCACAATTGAAACTAAGTGTGCCAGATTGCAATTAGGGAGATATTTGTGTTAAGACCATAACTTGGGTTCAAATGCCAGCTCTGCTACTTACTATCTACGTGATTTTGGACAAGTTACTTCTCTCTGGGTCTGCTTCCTCATTTGAAAAATGAAATTGTTGGACTAAGTTATCTACAAGGCTCTTTCAAGCTCTGAAACCTAGGATGTTTACATAGAAACATATTCCACCATTATAAATATAGGTTATAAATTTTCCCTACCCACATTGAGTTTGATTGAAATTATTCAAATAACCTTTCACAGAGAGTAGCATCACACTTAATTTCATATATCCCATATGTAGATGACGTAGAAAATACCACAAACTTAGTTTAGAGAGGCTCATTGCCAGAAATTTGGCCACTGGGTAATATTTTGGAGTTTTCTTGGGCACAGGTGCTAATGAAATCATCTAGGAATGCAGAACCATGTTTTGATGCATTCATGATCTCTTCATCTCATCAATGGGATTACTTCTTCCCATACAGAACATAATCTAGCCATACTTTCTCATCCTGTGCAACTCTGGTCCATATTCTCCCATGAATCTTCCACAAATAATTCACCAATTGCCACCTAGGAGGCAAGCAATCTAGCCTAGCTGAAGCAGCAGAGGGCCCTGGGAGAGCAATAGGAAGTGGCATGTGCTAGATGAGTCAAGCCACCACCATCACCTCCCCTCAGACCCTGCTAGAGACAGCCCAGGATCCTGAACCCCAGGAATTGGCTTGAGAATAACAGTGCCCTACAAACGACCAGCTTTGTTTTCAGCCTGGACCCCACAGCCGTCGTTGAGGGGAGAAATAACTGTAGAGAAGGGCCTCCACCTTTCTCACCGCTTACAATACCAACTACCAATCAACTGCAATGGACCAGCATGTAAAACCTGGGAGAGGCGTCTCAGGTCCCACCTCCAGCCCAGCCCTCACAGCCATCATCCTGGAAGTCAACCCCCATGAAGACGTGGTCTGATAACTGCTTCTGTGGGTGTTGCAATCATAGCTACTGAAGACCCAGATAAAAGAGTTCTTACCACCAACGTCATTCTCACTGTCCAACAGTTCAACATAAGAAACAAATATGATTTATCAGGGGAAATGATACTAGAGATGATACACTACCATTTGTTTTACCACCATACCCTAAGAAGAATGGGACTTTTCCATATGATTTGTAGCTGAAATTGGAATGAATTCCCTGAGAGCAAGGACTGTCTTACTTTCAATTTGTGTCCCTAGTGCTTATCACTAGATTTTGCACATAGCAAATGCTTAATTAAATGTTTTTTCATTCATTCATTCATCCTTCTAAAATAGATCTTTTAACATTCTGCAAGTACAAAGTACAGCGCCTGGGTTGTCCTGGTTTCTCTTGCTCTCATTACATGGCCAACCCACTTCATTTGCTGATTCTGCCTATTCTGGATGATATTTTTATGCCATTTCTTGTGCACAAGTCATCACTAGTAATATGCTGCAGCCTCATATATCTCTCCATTATTCTCTGCGTCACCTATAATCTCAGTTCTTCAGAGGCTAAAGTATCCCACTGCCATATAGCATCACCAGGACAACATCACTGTTAAACAAAAGATAGCCTTTTATTTCAGGGAGCTATGTGGGATCATTGAAAGCATTGTACAATTTCTCAAATGCAATCTATCCTGCTCTCCCCCTTCTAGTCAGTTCTAGTCCCAGCTCACTATTCATCTGCTATAGCTATCTAAGATATATAAACTGATGGACTAACTCAAAAAATTATGTATCAAATTTATATATCATTACCTGGACAATATGCATACTTCATCCCCTTTTTTGTATGTATTATTAAGCTAAATTTTTTTTGACTTATTGATTTTATTAACCAGATGCCTTTGTATTCATGGGCTTGATACAATCATCACAGCGCTATCTACAAGTTGGAATATCTAGATAACCTCACTATCCATAGCAGGGTGTGTATGTGGGGGGAGTGGGTTAAGCTTTTTGGTGTCAGGGACTCATTTGACCATCTGGTGAGCCTATGGATCTCTTCTCAGAACAATGGATAAAATAAAATACAAAGGAAATGAATTATATTGAAATTCAGTTTTCAAAATATTTTAAAACCAAGTTTATAGACTCCAACTTAAGAACCCTTGATGTATGCAGAATCCTTTTTCTATCTGGGCTCTGCACTGAACTTTCAACAGAACTCCCAGATAGGTCTCTCTGAGGTATGAAAGGAAAAGACTTGCCTTCATTAGTAAAATTAAATTTTCCCAGTGTCTAAATTCAAATGGCTTAGATATTAGCTTCTTAAATGCACAATATCCCTGTAAGACAGGCAGGAGAATATAGAATTCCATATTGAATGTAGAATCAGCTATTTGCTAAATAAGAGAATTTTTAAAATGCATCTCTCTCGTATTTTGTGAAGGTATTTCACAGTCAAGTTTGCACACATGTTCCATCGACATATGCTTTCTCTTCTCACTCCCACTATTGGAACCCCTAGCTCTCTTCAAGGCTCAGCTTAAGCTTAAGTGTTTTCTTCTTTCAATACCCTTTCCTGATGTCTCCAGTTTTCAATGTATTTCTTCTATCAAAATCTCTTTGCATTTCTATTATATAAAGTTTCTATTTATTTATCTGTGTATAGATAAGACTTTGAGAGCCCTTTGGATCTTGCATTGTGTCACCTCAGTAGAATGTAAGGGCCCTGAGGGCCGGGGCTATTTTATTTTGTATCTTAAGGTCTAGCAAAGTGCCTTGCGTATAGAAGGTATTTTAAATGCCTATTGTATTAAATTAGATATTTAGCCTACTTCTAGCCCTCATGTAAAATATTTGTATGTATGTAAAATGACATTTAATGTAAAAATTCCTGGGACTTTGACTAATAAACAAAAACTTCTGTTTTTCCATTTTGGAGATAAATCTGACTTATCTGTAAAACAGATCTGTGATGTGCTTTGATTAACCCAGCTAGCCAGTTAATAGCAGAACCAATACTAAAACTCCAACATTCTTCCTGTGCTCTACTCTAGGCTCTTAATCAGCAAGTCATACTTTCTTTGGATCTTACCTTGCAATTTGAAGGAGCATCTCAGCTTTCCTAGCCGTGCAAATGTTTTCTGCATTTTCTTAGTCCTGCTCTGCGTCATCTGCCTGTCAAGAAACCAGTTTCTTGTTTGATTGTTAATTGCCCTTTTTTATTATAGCATACACTTAAATTTTGGTAAGTAACTTGCTCGTCTTTGTAATTAGATATAGTAGTTAAAATATCTTTCAATTCACCATGGCCCTTTCCTTTAATCAACAGGGACTTACATTGCTGATGGGATCATATCTGAATTCCACCACAACATTACCCCTCCAAGAAAATCATGATGCAAATACATTTTGCAACTGGGAGAAAATAAAAGGTATGAGTTTTTTATTTTGCGCAATCTCCCGAAATGCTTAAACAAAACAAAGGTCAAATTCATTTTGTTCACTATTAATCAAGGAATAAAAGTTTTCTGGAAGAGTAGTAAAAAATAGTAACAAGATCTGATAGTGGTCAATAAAAGTAGAACTGGGACCCCACAATCACCACTTCTGATTTTTATCTCCTCTCGGGCTAGCCCCAGTTCTTTCAGGGTTCCCTCAGAATTTAACCCTCTAATGGCAAGAGATGCCAGGTCAGACTAATCCTAAGAGCAAATCAGACAATGGCCAAGTGGCTTTTGGGTAACAGGCTACTTTTAGTTGGTTGTTCCTGAACACTGTGCCTAGTAGAATAACATCATAAAACTTGCCTGGCCTGCTCTTTGAGATTCTCCAAAAATGCATGCGAACTCAAATCTAATGTTTTCTGGAATTGAAATTCATGTGCTCATATGCAGAAAACAAATGAGTTTCATTTCCCCTAATGTGACCAGGGAGTGGACTCCTGTAATGCCACTGCCCAAAACAGAAGCAAAACCAGACCTATATCCTCTTCAAATAGAGCCTAACCTAATTTCAATTCAACATTTATTGAATTTATTTATGTTTGTTATCTCCACTAGAGCTTTCTGTGGAGTGGAGGTGTAGGGATACACAAACAGAACTTAAGATGTATCCGGTCCTCCTGACCCATTAGGCCCTGTGGCCGTTGAAGGTATGCTCACACAGAACACGTAGAGTATTGAGGAAGAAAGAATGCAAGAGGTACCATGCTACACATGATAGGTGTATAGAAAAATGAACAAGATATCACTCCTATCCTTGAGTAGCTTTTAATCTAATTGCTAGAGTGGGAGTGAAACTCATACACAAATTTCTACAGTAATATTATAATATTACAATACTACAAATTAAGAATATCCTAAGTAAGTAGGAGAGATCCAGACCTGACTCAGAACTTCCCATCCCAAGCATCTAGTCACCCTCTGGTAATGATGAGCCCATACATCTTCAGTCAAAGTGTTTGCTATGAGAGCTGAAAGGATGTCTTATCTCTAACCACTTCTTAAACTCTTTATGAGTGTAACAGCTGGCCTTAGACATGGGAAAATGGTGCTTCAACACCCTAGCACTGTGCGTTGGCAGGCATAGAATAAGATAGCTTCCCATACCCAGTTCCACACATTAAGTCTTAAAAATGTATTCCAAGGATCATGGGATCAAAAAAGTTCCACAATGTTTTCCATTTGCGAGAACCATAAACCTCCCATTTGCTTAAGTGAAAAAAAAATTTTCATAGAATCCCCCTAATAACTTGTGATTGAAAATTAACTTCTAGAAATGATAGCATGAAAAAAAATGACAGCATGACTACACTGAAGATGGTGGTGGACACCATCTTCTGTTTTACTTGACTCATTATTTTATTTCCATGTTTCTTGATAGAGAGTAAGGATGTGGTAGCAAGAGCACTTGACTTGGGGACAGGGGAGAGCTAGGCTTGAATCTCACTTTTTAACATTTTCTAACCTTGTGAACATAAGCAAACCACTTAATCAGTTTCCTCCCCAGCAAAATGGAGACAGTAATAGTACCTACCCCATAGAATCATTGCTCAACCACTTTAACCTCAGTTCCCTCATCTGCAAAATGGGGATAATAATAGTACTTACCTCAGGGGAACAAATAAGGCAATGTTTGCAATGTACTATATAAATGTCTGCTATTAACCCTATTTTTTTTTTCACTTAAAATGTGGCCATTTCCCAAGAGCACTTGAAAACAGACACATATTCTACCTCTCAGCTGTCTGCAGCATGAAACACATTTTTGGCTCTTGGTATCTGGTGACTGATGACAACTCGTAATTTCAACTAGATCCAAAAATTGAAGCTCTATGTAAAAAAAAAAGGATGAAGATTCCCCAGGAGAGAGAAAGGTCATTCTTGCACAATAACCTGAAGGGTAAAAATCTGGAAGGCCTCAAGCCTGAAGGGAAAAGAAACTACTGAGATGGAAAATACCTTCAAATCCAGATCCCTGAGACTCCAAGCAGATGCTTGCTCACAACTGACCGTGGGACAATTAGGTTTGGGATCCCACTGACAGATTAGAACCAGGGAAAAACAGGAATATTCTAGAACTTCTTAGCTGATTCTGATAAAAAAGACTGTGTGCCCAAGTTAGATGGGCTCTTAAGACTCTTTCCAGTTTAAATCTGGTGTTGCTGGGATTGACAAAATGCTCCTACATATCACACACACACACACATACACACACACACACACACACACACACATACACACACACACACACACACACACACACACACACACAAGGGCAGGCAAGGGAGGGGGGTGGAAGATACAGCGATTGGACTCTAGACATTATATCCTGATGGAGAGAGAGGAGTACCTTAAGGGGCCAGCCTCAACATCTCATGTCCCCCATTGAGGTGGCAGGAGCAGATTAGTGGGTTTAGCAATCATTCCCCAAAATAGAATGCTCTTCACTTATAGGAGACACAGGTCACGACCTCCCAATGGTGCAGTCTCCATTGCACAGCATCCATTTCTAAAATTACCCTGTTTCCCCCAACCCCCAACACTTGCCTGCAGGGCCTAAGCTTCAGAGCACAGCTGTGCTTCTGGGAAAGGAAACAAAGAGGTTTTGACACTTCTTAAAGAAGCACAAAATAAAAATAAAAAAGAAACGAAAAGAAAGGGGAAAAAAAGAAGTGAGAAGGAGAAGGAGGAGGAAGCTCAAATAATGTTATTTGTTGCCTGGGTTGCTTATTTTCACTCTTTGGGGAGAGTGAATATGGAATTTCTATGTTCGGTCAGTATCACCAGAAGGCAAGTGATGAAAAATTCTTGAGAACATCGAGTGACTGAGGATGCAGTAAGGACCATAAAAACATCTTATTTTGGGGGGAGGGTGGGGAGAGGAAGCAAAGGAAATATATCCTTTTTTTATCCAAATACTCAACAACTTAAACTGCCCCCAAGATGGCAGACCAAGAGCCAACAGTAATGATGTTTTTGATAGAGATTTCATGCTCAACCTTCCATTTGAGCCTTTTGTTTCTATAACACTTTTCATGTGAGACACAGATGTCGGAGGAAGAAGTAGAACCAAAAATTATAAAGATAAATTGAGGCCTTGAAAAATCTTCCACTCTTGCCTCAAACTCCTCCCCAATATCCAGTGAGTTGCCTTCACGGTATCTCTCATAACCATCCGCTTTTCTCAACCCAAATGGACAAGGCCTTAGATCATGCCCTCATCACTACTCCCCAGACCACTGCAATAGTTTCTCATTGTTCTCCTTGCTTCCAGTCTCTCCTTCTTTCCAATCTATCTTCTACATAGCTGTCTAAATAATCATCTTAAAAGCACAAGTCTGACCCTATCTTTACGCTGCTCAAGAATCTTGAATGACTCCTTATTACCTTGAGGGTAAAATACAAACTCCTCAGCTTTCCATTTATTTGTCTTCATAATTGGTTTCCTGTCTATAACCCTGGATACGGTATATTATTCCTCTTCATACAATCTATAGCCAACTGGGCCTCCATGTTTTCCCTTGAGTTTGGCCTGCCTCCTGCCTCTATGACTTTGCCCAGGGACTTTGTCCCTCATGCCCAGAATGTATTGCTTCCTTATCTCTACCTCAGAATCCTTAGCTTCCTTCAAGGTTCAACTCAGGTGCCACCTACAAAATTGTTTTCTGAGTCCAGTGGTTGCCAGTGAGCTCCCTCTTTCTCTCTCCCACCCTCTCTTTATCTCTTTCTCTCTCTCTCTCTCTGATGAAACCCAGATCATATTTTCCCCATGGAAAGAGAGTCACAAAGAGTGATTCTGTCATTGGAGCAAGCACCAGAAAGTGAACAGGAAGCATGGAGGGGCAAGGGTATTATTCACTTATGGGAGAGATCTCAGACCTTGGAACGCAAGTCTAAGAGTAGGGAGGGAGACCTCAGGATACCTGGTAACAGCTGCTGGGAAGATTCCACCCATAAGAAGAAGCAAGTCCCAAGGCTTCACTCCACTAGACTTCTCCATTATCCCCCAGTGCTGGGTACCTTCCCTCCCCCACCCAACCTTTTTCAGCTTTCTTTTGTGCAATGTCTTCCCCTTTTCGATTCTAAACTCTTTGAGGGCAAGAGCTGTCTTTCTTTTACATTTTTGAAGTTCCCCCTAGTACAGTGACTGGCAAATAGTAGGTGCTTCATAATGTTTATTGACTGACTCAAGGTCTCTCTGAAGAACTTTGGAATTGATTGTATGAGATGAGAGACACTGGCACAGGACCCCCAAGCATGGCGTGTCCTCATCAGCTCATATGCTCTATGAGCAAAACAGAATTGAAATAGCTCAAAAGAAACATGAGATGTGCAAATTCAGAGAATCCACCCCAAATGTTCACATGGACTATTTGTGCATGACCTGTGGTAGAACATTCCCAGCTCATATTGGTCTGATCAGCAGTAGTCGAACACACAGTAACTTGACTTGTACATAATGATGTCATTTTGGACCTCTTCAAGAGCAATGGACAGCAACTAACCATTGACTGAGGGAGAGAAGAGGGAGGAGCTAGGCTGAGGAGGACCTACCTAGAGTCCAGCTACTAGAGGAAGGCAATGGATTTATCTAGTAGCTTCCTAATTATTTTTCCTGACAAGGTAATAAGTTCAATTGCTTCTACCTGTCAAAAGAAAACTGCTATTAGCACCCTCTAAATTTTGGTACCCTTGGAAGAGTCCCTTTTGTCCTTCTTTGGCTGTGTCTCTGCCTAAAAACCAATGTTATATGTTATAACCATGTTCTCCATTTCCCCTTTACTTCTGTTATCATGGAGCTTAGGGATTAAAATTTTATTTATGTAGAATAGACCTTTGGTATGATATTATATTCACCATTTGGGTTAAATGATCTTCTGTGACTTGACCTAAAAACCTAATCAGAATATATGATGTTGTATCCATGGGACAATACAAGTTCCCAACAGTTGACTTTAAATATTGCTCTGGGCCAGCCTGATTAATTCATGTTATGGTGTCAATCTACCCTCTCTGTCAGAAATAGTTTCTTTAATTTAACTTAATTCCTCTTGATTCTGTTCAATCCCATTGTAGAAATCACAGTGGAGAGGGGACAAGTAGGACACCTCTGTATTCTGGCCTTGGAAGAAGCAACTCAGAGAAACAGTCCATGACCCATCATCTTCTTCAAATAGCGTAGAGTCAGTGCACAGCAAGAGATTACTAATGGAGGGTCTGTGAGCTTGGTTTAAAGTTTTCTTAATAAATATGTTTCAATATAATTGATTTCTTTTATAATCCTAGGTATTTTATTTTATGCATTTAAAAACATTGTTCAGAGATGGGGTCCATAGGCTTTACCAGAGTGCCAAAGGAGTCCATGACAGAAAAAAAAGTTTAAGACCCCTAACCTGGAGACAGGTCTATGAGACAGGGGCCCTTTCTGTATACTGACTCTACAGTACCCCAACTTCCCTATTTCTCTCAATGTTACCATGATACACCCAGTCACCCAGGCTCAGAACTTCAATGACATCCTTAACTCCTCACTCTCACTAGTCCCATACATCCAATTTGTTGTCAAATCTTGTTTCTACTTTCATCACACTTCATGTATCCTTCCTCTCCTCTCCAGTATCAGGGCCACCACCCCAATTCAGGCCCTCATTACCTTTTCCTTAAGACTATTGCAATGACCTTGAAATTGGTCTCCCCACCTCATCTTTCCTACTCCAATCTGTTCTCCACTCAGATAGCAAAGGGATTGTCCTAAACTATAGGTCTAACTATGTCACCACCACCCCCATATTCAATAAACTTCAGTGGTTACTTATTACTGTCAAGATCAAATATAAATTCCTTTGTTTGACATATAAAGACCTTCCTAACTTCACCCCTCCCTTTCTAGTCTTTTTATACTTTACTCTCCTCCACACATCCCGAGATCTAGGTACAATATCCTGTTTGCTGTTTCTTGAACAGAACAGCCCATCTCCTGACTTTTTCATCTCTTTTGTATTAGCTATATCCCAGGCCTGGAATGATCTCCCTGCTCACCTCTACCTCTTATCTTTACTGGCTTCCTACAAAATTCAACTCAAAACCCATCTTTTGTAGGAAGTCTCTCTCATTCTCTTCCCTCCCCCCTCTCCCTTACACATCAACTGCTAGTGCCTTGACTATGAAAAGCACCTTCCACCCCCTTTTTATACATCTCTAATGAATGCAGTCATTTACATGTTCTTTCCCTTATGAGAATGTAAGACCCTTGAGGGCAGGAACAGTATTTTTGTCTTTCTTTGTATCCCCAGCACTTAACTCAGTGACTAACATGCTTGAAGCACTTAGATGCTTGATGACCAACTGGAGTTATAAAACAATTCAATGATGTGTCTTTTCCAGGAATGCAAGAAGTACAGAGGAGATGATGGGAGGTGGGGAGAGGAACAGAGTAAGAGGACAAGGGATGACCACCTGCTTCATCATTTTCCCTACTACTAGTCCTTGGGTTCCATCACTGCCAACAACACTGTGCTCAAAATATCTAGGAGAGAAGAACAAGAGCTTCTTCTGAATCCTTTTTCCACCTAAACCTGGGAAAGAGACCAGAATTAGAACATTATGATAGAGCCTCCTTATCTTCTTGCCAACCCTCAGCTTCCTAAGAGGAAACTGTGATGATACAGTGCTGAACTACTCCAAGCCCAGGCTGATACCCTTTTAGGAGGGTATTAACAAACAAAATGCAGCTAGAGAGAGATACATGCATGTATATCTAGTGTTTGACTGACTTCAATATACTCGATAAATTCATGATCTCATCCCAATGGATACATCTTTAACCAATGCAAATGACAATTCCTCCATACCTTTTCTTCTGTGTGTTTCTTGTCCTTCTAAAAATCCTTCCTAAAGGATCCACCTGACACACAAAAGGCTTTTCTCTGATCATGCTAATATTTCATGGGTACAGGCATAATGTTGGAATTGATTCACTCATTGTGTTTGTAATCCCAGCATCTGTCTCAGTGTCTGGCACATAGTTGATACTTAGTAGGATCTTGGTGGTGCAGTGGACAAATGAGCGTTAGCCCCAAAGGCAGGAAGACCAAAGTTCAAATGTGGCCTCAAAAACTTACCAGCTGGGCAAGTCATTGAACCTTTGTCTGTATCAATTTCCTTATCTGTAAAATGGGAATAATAATGACACTTACCTCCCAGAGTAGTTGAGAGTATAATTCAAGATATTTGTAAAGCACTTTGTAAACTTTAATGCATTAGATGAATCCTACCTATTGTTATTAATAAATACTTGTTGATGACATAGAGAACTTTAAAGTTTGTAAAGTACTTTATATATATATATATACACACATACTTGTATATATACATATATATGTATATATATACATACACACATATATGTATATATACATATATACACACACACACTCTTGTTTGATCCTCACAACAACCCTGTGAAGTAGGTATTATTATATAGCTATTCTGCAGATGAGGAATTTGAGGCTGAGAGAGGGTGAGCAACATACCCAGAGTTGCAATTAGAAAGTGTGTCAGGCAAGATTTGAATTCAGGTCTTCCTGACTCCAGATCTAACAGTCTATCCTTTATACCACACTGTCTCTCATATAGGATAGGATGTATTGGCCAGATTGCGAGTTTATCAGTGTACAGAGTTCCAAGCGATGAATTTCCGCTACCAACAAACTCTCCAATTAACTTCTCTCCTAACTTCCAGATTCACATTTCCAGCTACCTATTGAACATCTCAAAGTAGATATTCCCTAGACCTCTTAAACTCATCATGGCAAAACAGAATCCATTATCTTCTTCCCAAGCTCTCTCTTCTTCCAAAGTAATAGGAAAGGGGGTTGCTGTCCTCTTAGCTACCCAAGCTCACAACATAGTTGTTATCCTCAACTCCTGATTTCTTTCAACCTCTATGTACAATCTGTTACCAAGTCCTATTGATTTTAACTTTGTAATATCCCCAGTATAATCCCCCTTCTCTCCTTATCACTTCATGCCTCTACTATTGCAATGGCCTATTGGTTGATTCCCTGCCTCAAGTCTTTCTCCATTGCTGTCCATCCAGCCACCAAAGTGATCTTCTTAAAGCTCAGGCCTGACCATGTCATTTACTTCATTCAATAAACTCCATTGGCTCCCAATTACCTCCCAGATCAAATATAAAATCCTCTTGTTGACATTCAAAGCTCTTCATAACCTAGTTGTCTTCTATCATTCCAATCTTCTTACAACTTGCTCACTACCACCACCCCACTACCATAAAGTCTGCTAACCAATAACACTGGCCTCCTTGCATAAGATACTACATGTCCCAACTCCAGGAATTTTCACTGGCTGTCCCTCATGACTAGAATTCTCTCCTTCTTCTTCTTCACCTCCTGGTTTCCCAACCTTCCTTCAAGTCACAATTAAAATCCTACCTTTGGCAAGCCTATTTCAGTATCCCTTAATGCTAGTGCCTTCCCTCAGCTGATTTATCTCCGAATTAGAATATATATGTATGTGAATATGTACATGTCTCATTTGTATATATATCACATATCTATGTACATATGTATATTGTATGCATTTAGAGAGAGCTCATTTGTACATAATTTATTGTATATTGTCTTTAGACTGTGAGCTCCTTGAGAACAGGGACTGTCTTTTGCCTTTCTTTTGTATCCCCAGTTAGCACAGTTGTCTGGAACATAGTAGATACTTAATGAATGCTTGTCAACTTGACTTAACTTGGTCAATACAGATTCCCACCTTCTGAGGCAGCAAAGTCCAGTTCTGGCTTCAGATTCAGAAGACCTAAGTTCAAATCCTGCCTTTGACACTTATTGCCTGTATGACCCTGGACAAGTCACTTATCCTTGAGCCTCAGTTTCATCATATGTAAAATTGGGGTGTTGGAAAGGAATTGAACCAAATGGTTCCTTCCAACTCTAAATTCTGTGATCTTCAACTTAGAATTTTAGATAGTTGCCTGAAGCACTGAGGTGTTTTTATTTTCTTTTATCTTATTTGGAACTTAAAAAATAAAACAAGCATTTCCATAGCATAGTAGAATAGATAAAAAGATGATTGCATGTGAAACCACACATCTCTTATGTACAACTTGCTATTCCTTTTAAATATATAATAAAGTTCTCACATGACTTTCTTTTTTTTTCTTCCCTCCCCCCCTTAAGATAGCTACCATTAGACACGTGTGTGGGTGTGTGGGTGTGTGTGTGTGTGTGTGTGTGTGTGTGTGTGTGTGTGTGTGTAAAACCATTCTATACATACTTCTATTTATCAGTTCTTTCTCTGGATGCAGATAGTGTCTTCCTTCATGAGTCCTTTGTAGTTAATTTGGGTATTTACAATAATCCAGGTGACTTAGTTGCTCAAAGTTGTTGTTTAAACAATTTCCCTAAAGTCTGGAACATTGTGTGTCACAGGTGCAACTAGAACCCAGATTTTTCTGATTCCAAGATCAATATTCTCTATCCACTATTCCACAATGAGATAGATAAGTAGTTATTGATATAGAATGTGTGTACACGTATACACATGTACGAATGTGAGTGTGTATACAGGTGTGTATACATTCCCTTTATCTAAACATGGGCCCAGTAGCTTTATTTCAGGTGTGGACTCTGTAGAGGGTGGAAGAGTATTTTAGGTATAGTCATTCTGGAAAATGGAAATGCTTAAAATGGGCTATCAACTATTTACAAAAAGGAACAGTTGGGAACAAATTCTCTGCTCGTTAGGAAATAGCTGGACAAATTTTACCACGTGACTGTAATGGAATCTTATTGGATAAGACACAAAAAATATGAAGAAGTGAAAAAAAATGAGATTTGTATGAAATGATTTAGAATGAATCACTCAAACAAATATCTATTAATTGCTTAATAAGTTCGAGGCACTGTGCTAGGCAGTGAGGATACCAGTACAAAGAATGAAACACTATTCATCCTACATTCTAATGGGAAAGACACAAATACATATAAAAATGTTCACAACACAGGTATGATTAATACAAAGTAGTTAATATAAGTTAGTTTGAGAGGAGGACACCAGCAGTTGGAGGGATTAGGAAATTTTCATGCAGAAGATGGTGAGTTGCATCTTAAAGGAAGAGAGGTACTTTATAAGGTGAAGATAATGAGGGAGTGCATCCCAGGCATGGAGGACAGCCATTGCAAAGGCTTAGAGATTAGAAATGAAGCATTGTGAAGCAGGAACAGACAGAAGACCAATTTTGCTGGATTGCAGAGTGCAAGAAGGGGGAATGAGGTTAGGAAACTAGAGGTCAGGGTCAGGTGGTGTAGGGTTTTAAATGCCAAATGGGGGAGTTGATATTTTATTCTAGAAGTAATAGGAAGACACTAGAATGGATTGAGTAGGAGAGTCAACTGGTCAGATCTGGGCTGCAGGGAAATTACTTTGGCAGCTGTGTGTAAAATGGATTGAAGCAGTAAGAGACTTGGGCCAGGCAAACCAATTGGGATGCTATTGTAATAATCTAGGTGAGATGGGCTGAGTGCCTGAACTAAGGCAGTTGTTCAGTCATTTGATTTGTGTCTGACTCTTCATGGCCACATTTGGGGTTTTCTTGGCAAAGATAATGAAATGGTTTGCCATTTCCTTCTCCAGCTCATTTTACAGATGAGAAAATGGAGACAAACAGGGTGAAGGGACTTGCCTGAGATCACACAGCTAGTAAGTGTCTGAGGCTGGATTTTAACTCAGGTTTTCCTGACCCCAGGCTCAGCATCCTATCCTCTGCTCCACCCAGCTTCCCTGAGTAAATGGAAAGAAAGGGTTGAGTGTGAGAGATTTATAAAGGTAGAAACATCAAGATTGAATAACTGATTAGGTATATGTGGGGTTAAAAAGGCTGAGGAGTCAAGGATAAAGCTGAGATTATGAACCTGGGACACGGGAAGTATGGTGGTGCCTTCAAAAGAAATAAGGAAGTTTGGAAAAAGGGAGGTTTTAGAGGGAAAGAGCTGAGGGGTTAGGGAAAAAGAATACCATATACAATGATTAACCCCCAGACAGCTGAAAACACCTTTCAATGGCACCAAAACTCAGACTGAAAATATTAGTATTCAGAGGCAGCTAGGTGGTACAGTGGAGAGAGCACTGGCCCTAGAGTCAGGAGGAGCTGAGTTCAAATCTGACCTTAGACACTTGACACTAGCTGTATGACCCTAGGCAACCACTTAACCTCAATTGCCTCACCAAAAAAAAAAAAAAAAGTTAGTATTCATTTAATTAAAGTGAAAGCATTCATCCTTTCTTTTGTGTTGTTAAGTCATGTCCAACCCTCCATGACCCCATTTTGGGGTTTTCTTGGCAAAGATACTGGAGTGGTTTCTCATTTCCTTCTCCATTTCATTTTATAGATGAGCACCTGAGGCAAACGGTGAAGTGATTGCCCAGGGTCACCCAGCTAGTAAGTATCTGAGGTCAGATTTGAACTCAAGAAGATGAGTCTTCCTGACTCCAGACTTAGCATTCTATCCACTGTGCCACCTCTTTTAACAAACAGTAAATTACTAAAGTGTAGGATTGCACAGTCTATCAGTCACAATAGCTCTTTTTAACTGTTTTCTTTAATTGTTTGGGAAATTACACATTGCAGGGGATTGAATTAGGGAGTTGTATGATGAGTCAAAACAAAACACCCATTTTTCAAAGTGCCTTTCAGCGGCAACATTTGTTGGCATTGCATGGCCTGAGGGCATGCACAGTAGAAAGTGTTCAGAACCAAGGCTGCAGTGAAGATGTGCCATGCAACATGGGCAAACACCACCAGAAACACATCAGATTCATTACCTGTTTGATTTTTAATTAATTTTTAGTCATTGCCTGTGCTGTTGCCAAATTTTTCGAGACCTCATATGGGGTGCTGACCTACAGTTTAAGAAGCACTGCTCCAGGTAACTCTGTAAAATGATAAGTTGCAGAAAAGGTGCCAACCTACATTGGAAGAGGGAGTTCCCTACCCAGGGGTTACCTAGAGCAATAAAATCATAAGTTGGGTCCCTAGCCTATCTCTACATTTATATACGTACTTACTGCCTTCCCAATTAGGCTATAAACTCCCTGAGAGTGGGAATTGTTCCACTTTTTGGACGTAAAGCCCAGTTCTTAAAATAGTGCCTGATACGTACTATAATAGGCATGTAGTAAATGCTTATTGATTGAGTTGTTTACATTTTACACTCCACCCCCAAGTAGAAAGAAAGCTCCTTGAGGGTAGGGATTCTTTTTTTTTTACCCCCCCAGGCCTATCACAGTGTCTTACACATAGTAGGTACTTGATAAATGTTTGCTAAATTCAATTCAGTCCCTGAACTACAGATTGAAAAAACATGGACTGCTGAGGAAGAGAAAATATAGAGAAATGATCATTTCTTTAAGGTTATTTATAACCAGATATATAAGGGTATGTATCAGGACTGGTGCCAATGGTGTGATTTGATGGAGCGTGCATTACATGACAAGCACAAAATACCAAAGGAAAATACCAAATGGAATTGTTCCCTTTTTTACATTGCACAAAGCAGATGTGTGTCTGTCCGTGTGGATGTGACATAAGTCTTTTCTGAAATAAGGCTTTTCTGAACTCTATCATCCCAGAGACCCCAGCTCATCCAACTTCCAAGCTCCAAGGCTTTACATTATTAAAGCTCCATTTTACAGATGTCTAGATTGGTAGGGCACCTAAGAATCTGAAACCCTGAACTGACTTAAGTTCAGGGGATCAAATCATTGTAAAATATGTATTCATGTGACATAAATCAGTTTTCTAATATTATGGTCTGGGATCCATTCATAATTTCTTTTTTCTCCTCACTAATTACCCTTAAAATATGGTGCCTCTCATGGATTTCCATCATGTATATATTTGTTGCTACTGAGATAGAAGGGAATGGCTAAGCTGGTAAAAGATTTAACAGATGGTTAGGTTTCCCAGGGCAACACGATAAGGCTGGCTAAATCTCATTTCCCATCCTCAGAGTCCACACTAGGTTTTTCTTCAGCCAAATTCCTTCTTCTGAGCACCTGTTTCCCACATTAATCACCTTCACTGATGTCTTTTGAGCCCCTCTCAGACTCTCCCATCTCCAGAAAGCTAACAATCAGTACAACTCTGACCAATGCTAAGTGGGAGGGCAATCATGTCATGTCTACTTAATGTACTCCTCTACATGTCATCATTTTTTGGTCCCTTCTAAAGCAACCCTGCCTTACAGATATGTATTCAACCTCTGATTTCATGACAGCCTTTTGTCCTTTCCCTCTGTATTTATATATTTGGTTATCATTCTCCCATCTTACTTCTTTGCCTCTCTGTAAAATTCCCCAATCTCTTAATATGAATCCACAAATTCTAAAATGCCAAAGGACCAGCAGATACAATTTGATGTAATTTTGGGGTTTTTTTTATCGTCAAGCAAAAACAGATGACTGTTGAACTCTCTCTTGCCACCCTGTATCGCCGCGTTTAGCAAAGCCAATTGTATTTCAATACATGGAATAGCATGGCTTGTGGGAGTCCATTCTTTTCACATCTTAATTCTATGCAGCTACAGTTCATGACTGGGACTGATTAAGGTAGATCCCAGGCTATGAGATTACCTGTTCATTCTACAACAGAATAGATTTAAAATGGGAGAAATGCAGTTATCTCTAAGGCATTATGCTGTGACTGTTTTTGTGAATATCAGGAATGTACTATTTTAAAGAAAAACCATTTTAACCAAGGCCTTGACAGCTGCTTTGGTTTAAATGTCCTTTGAAAGTTAATTTATTCATTCGCAGTTGTAGTTTTGTTTTGATTTGGATTTTGACCAGAGGATAATGGTTTAGTGTGAAATGGGAACATATCATGGTATAATGAAAAGAGCGCTAAACATGGCATTGGAAGACCTGGGTTCTAGGACCTAAGTATGTTACTACCTGCATGCTATTAGGTAAGTGGTTGAACTCCTACGGGCCTCAGTATCCTCATCTATACAACAAGAAAATTGGATTAGATGACTGCTAAGTGCCACTGGGCTCCACCATTCTATGGCAAACTATTGAAACTGCCTACTTGTTATGTAGTGGGTACCAAAATCTATATACCATGGAAAGATAGATTTTCTGACATTGAAAATAATATGTTGTTGCTCAGTCATTTCTCAGTCATGTCCAACTCTTTCATGATCCCATCTGGGGTTTTCTTGACAAAGATGCTGGAGTAGTTTGCCTTTTCCTTCTCTAGCTCATTTTACAGATGAGGACACTGAGGCAAACAGGTTAATTGACTTGCCCAGGGTCACACACAGCTAGTAAATGTCTGAAGCCAGATTTGAACTCAAGTCTTACCTTAAGTAATTCCTCTTCCTCTTCAATCAGATGCCTAATTGCCTCACATTCTTTACTTCTACCCCCACTCTCCCATCTAATTGCATTCATGCTCAAGTTTAAAACAGCTTAAAATTTTAAATTCCTGGGAGATTTGTATTTTAACAAGGATCAAAGTAGATTCATATGGTAGTCATAGAAAGAGTCAATATACCAGAGTTTTAGGCTTGTTTCTATATACTAGATTCTCACTGGGAAAATCACCATAACTCTCTAGGTCTCAGTTTCCTCATCTGTACAATGAGGCATTGGGGCTAGAGGATCTCCAAGGGTCCTTCCATTTCCAACATTATGTGATTTTAGTATTCTAAAGCAGAGGTCCTTAATCTTTTTTATGCCCTGGACCCCTTGGACAGTTAGTCTTGTCAAGCCTATGAACCTCTTCTCAAGAAATAATTTTAAACATATAAAATAAAATATACAGGATTATGAAGAAAATCAATTATGCAGTTATCAGAATTATATATACATATATACACATGCGTATGCATATATGTGTGTATAACACACATGTATATTTATATATTTAAATTCACAAACCCTAGATTAAGGATTCTTGTTTTTAAAAGATGAAGCTTAATGATAGAATTTCAAGAGTCTCTGGATGGAAAAAGACTTGAGGAAAGATAGTCTTCCAGGAGCCCTGAAATCATACCAGTTAGGCAGGCACCTACTCAATGTAGGTATAATAGTAACTATCAGTAGCATAACTAAGATTTCTCCTGCATCCCCAGAATAACCATGAAAGGATCCAGTGGCTTTCTGTTGAAAAGGATCACAGTATTGTCAATCACAGAGCACAAGGTAAGAGAGAGAAGGCCCCAACCACTGCCACTAACATCCTTCCCTTTCCAGTCATTCCAAACCACCATATTGACTGGGGCTGGACAGAGGAAAGGCATGACATTTGAGGTAATAAAAGCTGCCACTTCTGCCAGAAAGCTACAGGAAGAGCATAGGATATAGGAGAGAAATTATTCCTTAAACATAAAAACATAGTACAACTCTAGTCTATGATCTTTTCCATTGAATTAGAATGTGCATACACTATACTAACATACAAACCTTCCTTCTGCTTATGAGTCTGTTTTCCTACTCACCTGGAGAATCCTTGTGGATCATTCAGAGTCTGAATTTTCTACCTTAAAGCTTACTGAACATCCATCAATCAACAAACATTTATTAATCACCCATGATGTGACAGACAAGGTTTTTTTCATCCTAATGGACTATTGGGACTGGTTTGTCAGGACTGTTTCATTGGGTACCTGTGTGACTTCAGGAAGATTAAATTCCTTCTATGGTTCTCAGTTTTCTCACCAATGCATTAAGGAGATTGAGCCTGTTTAGCCTCAGTTCTTGTGATTCTATGACCTTATGATCCCAAGACCACCTTATAACTAATTTGTTTTTTTCTCTTTGTCTTCATTCACACATTTTAGCAAATCTAGGAAAATTAAGAATTTATTCAGCACTGAGTATGTGCATAAGTACAAAGATAAAAATACAATACTTCATGACTTTAAAGAAAGTACCTGGGGGAGGAGGGGTAGATAATATGAGGGAAATAGCCAGAACTATAACTAGGACAGAGCCATCAGGGTTTTGCACCAAGGCACCAAATTTAGTGACAACATTTGCAGTCCTTTGGCATCTTAGAAACAATAGAATTTAGAACCTAGCTAGCAAGAATAGGCAAAGAAGTAAGCTATTAAATGTTGAGCTGGCATTAATCCCACACATAAAAACTTCCCCAGCTTAGGCCTCATACTAGTGTCCTGGGTTTTCTGACTCTGAAGACTATGAACCTCTTCTCGAGATAATATTTTTCAACGTATAAAACAAAATATAGGATTACAAAGGGAACTGAAATATTTATCAGATGTGTGTGTGTGCGTGTGTGTGTGTGTGTGTGTGTGTGTGTGTGAGAGAGAGAGAGAGAGACCAAGTCAAAGTGCCCTTGGTAGTATTTGTCTTGCATGTAAAAATTTCTAGTGACAGGTTTGCAATCAGCTTTCCTCAAATGAACACAACAAAAATTTCACAACTATTGACCTTCTTCTACAATTAAAAACTTGTCTACGTCCATTTCCACAGAGATCAAGAACACATTCACATTAGTCCATGTTATCTTAAGGGAACTAGAAAAGTAAGCAGATTTAGTTTGATGTACATATTTAAATGGTACACCTTATAGTAACTTTAACTAGACTGAATATATGTACACAAAGTACCATAAATTACAAAAAAATCTGTCGCAATGTCAAAAGTTTTCCTAGGTATCAGTTTTCATCAATAGATGTGTGCATGTTACAAATGGAGTTTCCTGTAACTCATTTCTTTAATACTGTCTTTGAAATTCAGGCCATTTCTGGTTGGTAGCAATGGAAAATTAAATTTAAAAAATGCTATATGAAAACTATTCTTCAAATAAATTTCCTTCACAGAACTGCATCATTCTAGAAAAAAAAGTAGACCACAACTTGATAATATGTATGAATATAAAACATATTAAATAAGTATAATATTTTTGCAATAACACCAATCGCAAGCAAAAAAGCACCCGGTGCATTCATGTGGACAGATGCTATATTCAGCTGACCATTGAACACCAGAGAAATACTAACAACCTAAAATTCGTTTGTTCCACATGAGAAACTCACAACAAACGAAGACTTCCAAGTGCTTGGAGAGGGGAAATGTCAGCCTTCAGCCCATAGCTTTCCAGTGGAGGGAAATAAAACAGCACTGTAATTATGTTTTGCAGATGTTGTGTTAATATTTTTGCCATTACATATGAATTCAATCGGAGTGGGGGGAGCATTGGGGGAGAACACACAGAAGGGAATTGATATATTTCCATGTTAAGCAGCATTAGTTCATATAGAAGAGTAAAATATGTTCCACTTTACTGCAGATAGCAGATACTCTAGTATTATTCCCATCAAAAGCACAAACCATGGCCTTTGTAGATCATGTCCTCAATGACAAATTCCTTTGAACAATTCATCCTTCTTGATTCAGACCATTTTTCTTCCTCTTCTACACATAGTTTACAAAAACATAAGCATATCCAAGAAATCCCATTACCAAATCTCTACAATTCTCTTCCTTCTAGATGCATAGAGGAAAGAAGGGAGAGGAAACAAATTTTATCCAGCAAAGGCTTATAAAGCTCCTATTCCTTCCAAAGTTTTTCTTCTGCGCTGTGAACCTCTTGCCCTTAGGTGACAATATGGGCTTACCCAACTGGACCTTCACTGAATAAAGTGACTGTGAATATCTCCCTTTCGATAGATGCCATCAAAACACTCCGGGATGCTTAGCAGAGTATCTTTGTTTCTGTCGTTCAAAGTGTACTTTCTTCTTCAAAGTCATACTTCTCGACCATGGACTGGGTCACATTCTTGTCTTGATACTTATCCTCATTGAACTCCTGGTAAGGATCTTTCTTTGAAATGGCTTTCTTGGAGCGAACATAACCCAAAAAGACAGTTAATGCCAGGAAAGAATAAAACATCATGACAAAGAGAACGAAGAAATAGGCATTGTCATATGGTTTGGATTTTGGATTTTTCTCCTCTGTAGCATTTTTGACTTTGTTTTCCCGTTTTCTTTCCATTAGTTGAAAAACACACTGAGAGATGAGAGAAGCCAAAGTTGTGTGGTTCATGCTGCAGTTTGTTTTTTTCGAAAATTTAAAAGAGTGTCTTTAAAGTGGAGATCAGCAAGTGCCCTGCTCCTTTCCTCTTTTGGTATGGAATGCTTTCCAGGACTTGTTGGGTTCCAGTCACCTGATAATAGACCATTTGCTAAGATAAGACTCAATGCTCTGAGAGTTAAATCGGTTCATAATAATAGCACAGGACATTGAGTTAAAACAAAAAAAAAAGCTGTTCATCACAACTTTAACAGAAATTACTCTATTTGGATTACAGGATTTATTGGCTTATTTTATTTTATTTTTTCTTAAGAATGGATTCTGGAGGCACCAAAAAGAAATTAAAAAATTAGAGAAAATATTTTTCTACCTGTGATTTCCAAGCAAAAATCTGGATCAGTACCTGCCACCTAGTCTATTTAACTCTTTGAGAGGGGAATTAGAAATGGGAAACTTTCCATAGGAACCCCCTCCCCTAGGAGACTCAGGACGGAATTTTCCCCCCAATGGTTTCTAGATTCACAACCCTCCCCCCACAACAACAACAACAACAAAGAAGGAAATGCTTGAACATATTGCTCTGATGATAGAAAAATCTTGACTGTCAGCAGCAAGAGGAGAACATGGCATGTTTTCAGAAGCTGGAGCAAGAGGTTAAGTTGTCTTCAGAGAGGGTTAGCACAGGTCAGGTCCTCAAACATGATAATAGTGATCTAGGGCTTCCAAGGATTCCTACTTCCTATTGTCTTTTACTGGCAAAGTCATTCAAAAGTAAATTGCTGTTTTACAAAGTAGTGAAACCTTATCTCAGACCCCTCTTCCTCCACCAATCTAACCCACCCAGTCCACCAAGGGAAAAAAAAAATCCTCCTTCTCTGGGCAAATGACAATGCCAGCTGTTTCTCTCTGTGATCTGAAATCTGGGGAGTAAGGACGCTGACTTTGAAGTGGAGAGCACCTCAGCCTCAGCAGCATTTTGCTAACTTGGCACTGTTTCTCTAAGCCTGACCCCTGAACTGATTGGATGATGACTAATTCACATGCTAAGATTGTGGTATATCGGTATCACTGAACTGCCTGCGTTTGTCATTAGGGGTTTGTAGTAAAAAGAAAGATGAAAGAGAAAGGTGTAATATTAGACCAGGAGCCAAAATATAGAATAAGTGCACTTGGAACAAGGAACTTAAAGAAGAAATAGGCAACTTTATGGCCTCACAAACGGACTGCTTTAAAATGAGCCTTGCAGGTAACACAGAAATACCTTGAGAATAATGCTTACAATATGCAAAATTCCTCTTTCTTTGCTTCTGAGTCTATTTTAAAGGTTTTTTTTGATTAGTGAGTTTTTATCAATAACACAGCATTTACATGAATCTTAGAAGAATGTTACTATAAAATCTGCACTTTGTAGCGATAAAGATTTCATGTTAACCATGCCTACATTTTGAAACTGTAGCATACTAGAAAAAGATCATTTTGTTTGTTTGTTTATTTTTCTGTGATAGAGTTAAATGGTTCCCTATGTGGAAAACTGACTTTTCCTGGGCTTTTTTTGTAAAAACAAGCTCCAACCTATCTTCCGAGGATATGAGAAATTTCCATTTCATGTTTATCTCAACACTCAAAGCTTAATGTCATGCTGTCCAGCTGATTCGCTTTCTATCAATATTGTAAATGATAGTCTTTTGACCTCCACCGCAAATACTCCTATGAAACTCCCTTCAAGAAATTACCAGGCTTCTAAATGTGAATAATGATCCTTTGAACAAGAATCTAAAGACCCATTTCCATAGACTGGTCCAATTCTCTTAAAGGAATACATACGAGAAGTCAAATAAAAGAGGTGGGGCAAAATGAAGATTAAAAAGAAAGTAAAAGATTAAAAGGGTAAAGAATATAAGGAAAATTCAAAAGGGAAAAAGATCAAAAAGAGGATTAACCATGTTACTTGTTGTTTTTCAGAAATTAAAAAAGTATGGAGGATAAGGAATTTGTTTCCTTTTGGCCCTAGAAAAAATGCCAATTATAGTAGCTGAACTGACTGGATCACATATCAGCATGCTTTGGAAATGTGAGAAATGAATGGGAAATAGAAACACAGAGCAATAGCTTACAGTTATGTTATGAATTAAACCCAAAAAATATCAAGATTTAGTCACTGAATAAGCTGCCAAAGTTAATTTTCCCTGATGAACTTGAGCAAACTCAGAAGAGAAGCGCTAGCACTACAGTTCCATGGGTCCCACGGCCCCTCTGCTTTCTAGAATCCAATTCTTCACTTTCTCATGAAAAGCCTCAGGATAAGAGAACCCAGTTAGCAAGGATGAAATCACAAACCGCCCTTTTGATTTCACAATTTCTATTTATTTCAGCTGTGACTTTTGATATATCACGGAGAAATACTACACTATTCGACAATTTAGCCACTTTGCAAAAAATGTTCACTGAGTAATGTACTCTAATATGCCAGTGTATCTGCGATCTCACTGATATGGGCATTCCTTTGAATAAGGCAGATTATAACTCATCCAGGTCTGCCTGAAAAGTATAACTTTTGGAGGGTTTTTTCCTCTCTATTCTGCTATTTTAATACCAATATTCATTTCTTAAAAGTACTTAATTCTGATTTACCTTTTAAAATAAATAGAACTTCTTTCATTTTCTTTTGGTTAAATCCTATTGAAATTGTACAAGAGTATATCTTTCAAAGTCCCAAGTTCAAGTATATTCAGTTATAGAAATTACTTAGTGGATTTATTAGGGATGTCAAACATGAAAAAAGACACTTTCTCATTAACAATATGAATAATAAACAATAAACAATATAAATAATATAAATAAAGGAAAAAATAAATTTATTTCATCCTTTCAATTTTTAAATTTGAGTATTTTCTTTGTTTCACACATAGAGATGTGCATGTTTGCGCCTGATTGATGTATTTTTTTCTTTGTTTCAACCCCAGTCAGCTTAAAACCACAATGAACTTCATGCCACAGTTTTTCAATTAGAAACTATACATAAAATGATGAAAATAAAGTCTTCATCTGGAAAGGAGACAGTTAACTGAGTATCAAGACCCTAGAACTAGTGACTCCAAATACACGACAGCTTTAAAAGAATCCTTGTAACAAGCAGAGAGTTTTGGCCAAAGATTTTGCTGTCTTCATCTTTGTTGTCATTGTTGCTGTTGCCTGTTTGTTTGTTAGGGGAGGGGGGTAACCCTCACAGATCTACTGATAAAAAAAGAAAGGAAAGGGATAAGGAAATAAAAGAAAGAGAAAGAAAAGGGAGAGGGAAAGCAAGAAAGGAAAAACTCGAAGATTTTAATTTTAGGTTTCTTCAGAAGTGGAATGGGCAGCCTTAGAAGGCAGTGAGCTCTTCCTCACCAGAGATCTTTAAGTAAAAGTTGGATGGCCATTTATCAAGTATATCAAGTATAAGTGGGGTATTGCACTGAGGGGAGAGGGAAGAGAGTTGGATGACACGGCCTCTGAGACCCTTTGCAACTCTACCATGTAAGTTCTAAGAGTTTAAAGGGCAAATCAGACAGAAGGAAAACCTCTCTCTGAAAGGAACCATCAAAAACAGATTCATTCTGAATGCTAATTATACTAATCCCTATTGAATTCTAATAGAAATATTGATTTTTATTCTGGATGCTTTAGTGGGAATACATAAAATGGTTCATTGCAAGTGAAAAGGGCCCATGATACCATGCAACATGTGCCATCCAGCATTTGACCATCATACCATTTACCAGGCTCACAAGAGTGCCTTGGCATTCTTCCAGAAAAGTCACTGCCCCACCCTCTTCTTATTTCTGCCAAACTAGCTTTAATGTAGGTAGTATAAAGCGGAATGCGGTACAAGGGTTTTTTAGGTTTGTTTTGTTTTGTTTTTTAAGACATCAATTTTACATGTGGGATTCTCTTTGTCACCATCCAAAGGGAGGAGAGAGATAAGATCGGGTCTCTGTAAACAAGTGGGCCACTTTACCCCCTGCTTGTGTCCTCACGTGGGGGATGGAAGTGAAGGAAATTGGAAAGAAAAGACTTGTCCCCACGGAATGGATGTGGAGCCACTGGTACCATCTGCTTTTCTTACAAATGCTTCCTCCAGGTCAGGGATTCTTAACCTTTCATTGGGTCATGGACCCTTTTGGCAATCAAAGCCTGTGGACCCTTTCTCAGAATAATGTTTTTGAATGCATAAATTAAAATATATAGGATTACAAATAAAACCACTTATACTGAAATTCAGTTACCTTTTTATCTATGTATATATATACACACATGCATATACATGCAATACATACACATACATATATGTGTATGTGTATATGTGTGTGTATACATGTGTGTATATATGTATACGCACATATACATACATACACAGACACAGACACAAAGAGTTTCAGTGACCTGCTCATACAGGTAGTTAGCTTTCTCTTCAACATCTTCTCAACCTTTAAAAATTTTTACATTCTCAAGAGGGAGTCAAATAGAAAATTAAAAACTGGAAGGTTAAGAATTGGAAGGGACCTTAGGGATTATCTAGTCCAACCTCCCATTTTGCAGAAGAGAAATTGAGGCTCACAGCAGTTACATGACTTCTCTAAGATTACACAAGTAGAATGTGGAAGAGTAGCCTTTTCTTTATTATTCGAAATTGTATTGGTTAATGAGAGGAAAACTTTGAGAACCATTGCCTTCTCCAGTGATCCATGGTATTCTTTCTCATCTTTTTAAGTTTTCTTTGATCCTCACCACCACTGGCACTACAGTACAGTTGAGAAAAATGTTTTTATCATTCCCAGGGCACAATCCAAACCCTAGCTTTTCCCATGCAGGAAGCATCAGAGTAGAGGGGAAAACATGGCTCCCGTCTATCCTGAATCCTCTTTCACAATCTCCCCTGAAGCCTAGAGACTGGCTCCTGGAGGAACTTCTGTCCTGGAATTGCCATCTTTTAATTGGCAACTGCTTTTCCTGAAATACTATTTCCACACTAGCCACACTTCTCTTCTTCATCTGAGGCCACTTCCTTGCCAATAACCTTGCTTCTTCTGCCCACTTTACAGCCCTCATATCCCCCAGGCCCAGTTCTAGAACAATTAACTATGATCAAATCATGATCCTTATTTCCCACCCAATTGCTTCCAGAAACATAACAGTCCACAGGATGAAATCAGCTCTGAAACTCTTACCTCCTTAGCACTCCCTGCCCTACCCTCCCTCTTCTTGGAGAGGGTGGAGGGTAGACATCCCTGATCCTCCACTATTTCAAGAGGGTTCTCAGGAAATTCCCCTCATCATTTCCCACTCCACTTCTCTCCCAGACTTCATGATCTCCAGAAACTCATCATTCTGAAAGGTGAAATAAACTCTAAAACTCTCACCTCCTCAGATCATTTCCTTCCCCATTACAGGATTTTATCATGTCCCTGTGGGTAACCTCCCCACTACAACCTTGCTTCTTTTTCATGTTCTTTCCTTTCCCCTCCTCAGATTGGGAGCTCCTTGAGGACCAGGCTTAGTAGAGAGTGTGGTACATAGTAGGCACTTAATAAATGTTCATTGACTGCTATTTTCTGATTCAACCCTGCCATTGCTCCTGAATGGGATGTGTCAATCTCCCCTTTGGACCTACTCACCTTCCCTACTAACTGTCTGAACCAAGTGTCCTTACCTGATTGCCATTCCCTTGCTCTCCCTCCCTTAGAATATAATCATCAGGCACAGTCTTCTATATTTGTATCCCAGTGCTTAGCACAGTTTGGCATACAGTAAACACTTAATAATTTTTCTTTCATTCATCCATATTCTTGGAGTCAAAGGATCTAGATCTGAATCTAGGCTTTTCTTGTTGCTGTTCATTCTCAAAGAGGACCAACGATGTCATCAAGGAGGTGTCTTGACTAGCACATGAATCAGATTTAAGTGATGCAGAGCTACGCAAAGTCATCAGCCTCACTGTCTCCTCCAGAGTCATCTAAGTCCAGTAGCAAGACATAAGTCAAGACAACTGGTGATGCCTCTAGGCTTTTCAACATATTACCTGTTTGAACCTGGGCCTCAGTTTACTCATCTATAAAATGAAGATGCTTCACTAAATGACTCACTTAACCTCTCTGGGCTTCATCTTCCTTATCTGTAAGATGAGAGTGTAGGACTATGATCCCTGAGTTCTTCCTCACCCTTAAATCATCTTATTACTCTTTGTACATCTCTTTGTTCTATTATGTCTTCTAGTAAATGTGGGTTATTGCTGACTGAGTGAACTCAATTAGGATTTCCCATATGTAGTTGGTGGTTATCAATGGTGCCCGTGTTATATACGTTTATATATGTTCATGTTTTCACTCCTTATTTATTTAAGGTTATAAACTACTTGAAGTTGGGCATTCATATGTCGTGGTGGATAGAGTGCTGGACCTCGAGTCAAGAAGTTCTTGAGTTCAAATATGGTCTTAGCTGTACAACCCTGGGCAAGTCACTTAACCCTGTTTACCTCAGTCTCCTCATCTGTAAAATGAGGTGTGGAAGGAAATGGCAAACCACTCCAGGATCTATGCCAAGAAAACCCCAAATACGGTCACAGAGAGTCAGACACAACTGGAAAAAAAAAAGCAAAATGACTGAACTGACAACGAATTCTTAAATAAAGAGGTGATAGTTCTGCTGTATTCTGTCCTGGTCAGCATGTAAGGAATTCTATGTTTAGAACTAAGCATCATGATATAGGATGGACACTTTTAAGTGACCGTAAGAGAGCTTTCAGGTTGGTGAAGGGCCTCAAGTTTATATGATAAATTTAGGTTGAAAGAACTAGGGATGTTTTGCCTAGAAAAGAGAAGATTGGGAGGAAAAGAGAACATTGGGGGTAGGAAGTGGGGGGGGGGACATGATAACCGTCATGTAGGGACTAGATTTGCTTTACTTGGCCCAGAACCAGGAGCAGCGGACTGAAGTTGTAAGGGAAGACATTGGGTTTAATATTAGAAAAAGTTCTAACACTTAGAACTATACGAAAACAGAAAGGGGTGCCTGGTGAAGTAATCACTTCTCATTCTTTGGAGATCTTCAAGCAATGTTTAGATGACTATTTGAATATGCTGTAGAGGAGATTCTTCCAGGGGTGGGGGTTAGAGTGGATGACTGCTAAGATCCCTTCCCACTCTGAATATCTGTGATTGTAAGAATAATTTTTGAATGACTAAAGGAAGAAAGAATGAATATACTGGTTCTACATGACACCTATCATGTGTGGGTGCTTACTAACTGTTCCCTATTCTATTTGAAGCAACCAAGCTTAGTAACTTCATAAATCCAACCTGGTGGACTCCCAAGTAAGCTTTCTCCATGGAGGAGGGATGCTTGGGTAAGAAAAGAAATTTTAGAAATCTAGCCTTATGACTAGAACATTTTAAATGTATCTCTATCAAGCCAGTAGATCTAAGAGCAGTTTTTAAAGCTCTACTTTTGAAACAAGAATTGTCATTATGTCAATAGTCTAAAAGCTCTGTTGTTGTTGTTTAGTCATATCCAGCTCTTGATGACCCCATTTGGGGTTTTCTTGGCAGAGATACTGGAGTAGTTTGCCATTTCCTTCCTTCAGCTCATTTTACACATGAGAAAACTGAGGCAAACAGGGTTAAATAACTTGTCCAGGATCACACAGCTAGTAAGTATCTGAGGCCAGATTTGAACACAGAAAAAGAAGGCTTCCTGATTCCAGGCCCTAACCTCTATCTACTACCACCTAGCTGCCCATTGACAGCTAAAAACTATAGGCAAAAAAAAATCAGATACCTAATTAGGGCAGCTAAGTGGTGCAGTGGATAGAGCACAGGGCCTGGAGTCAGGAAGACCTGAGTTCAGATCTGACCTCCCACCCTTACTAGCTGTGTAACCCTGTCACTTAACTCTATTTGCCTCAATTTTTTCATCTGTTAAATTAGCTGAAGAAGGCCATGGCAAACCACTTCAGCATCTTGGTCAAGGAAACTCCAATTGGGGTCATGGAGAGTCAGATGTGACTGAAATGACTGAACACCAACAGTAACAACAATTAGGAAGACATGTCAGCTACCACCTCCCATGTAAAAACGAAGGACTAATATCAGTTACACCTGCACATGGGATCAATATACTTCTAACTATTTGTATAAGCTGTCTTTGGCACCCACCTAATGGGAGGCCCCCAATTGAAAATTTATCCCCTAAAACACCCACCAAGGTAGCTGTAAGAAGGGCAAATCATATATACACATAAACACAATTGGAAACATATTTGCCTAAGTATACAGACAAAGATATCAAGATGAGTGCTGAAAGGCGACAAAAAATGAGGAGACACAGGGTCCCTGCTTTAATGGAACACAATTCCAAAACCGGTAATATGGCCTCAGGGACAAACTCTCCCAATTATAAAAACATTAAAGAGTTAATAAAGCCTGTGAAGTGTTTCCAAAAGAAAGCAGGGACTGAAAGAAGGAAGCCACAATTCTGCTTTTATCAGCAACCACCCTTTCATATTTTTGTATCAAGCTAACTTTATTAAATCATTCTGCAAAGGTCAAGTGGGATGTGTCTTTCCTGGCTTATTTTGATATTTCATGACATGGACTGAGTAACTGGATAATACACAGCATATTTCCAAAGAATGGGAGACATTTAAGCCAAGTGCTGATTTCCTGTGGCGTGGTATAAGTCCATTAGACAATGGGGTTTTATCTGATGTTTAACCTCTCAGCCAATTCCTTCTTGGGGGTACCCAACAATCTCCTAGTCACCAGCTGTTAGAAACACATTTTTAACAGTTTGCCTTTTTTTTTTTAAAAAAAATGTCCTGATTGGTCTCCTAGGCAATATAAGATGTGATTTTGTAGTTGCCATGGTTAGCATACTTTTTTATGAAACAAATGGCTAAATAGGCACGTAAAACTATTTAGCCACTAGAAGAATAATTTACTGATATCCCAAAGCTTAGTGAGTCAAGGTGCCCTTTATTCCTAACATTGGTGAATGGTTGATGGCTCTAAAAGTAAAGACCAGTTCCAAATCACCCTATTTAGCATCTTTTTGCATCATTTCTCCAAAACACAGGTCAAGTTTTCCTCTTATGTGATATGTTTCCTGATCTCCCCCTAGTTATCAGCTCTCTTTCCCTATTGAAAATACTTTGCACTGTTTTGCACATGCTGTGTACTTACCTATGTTAACATTGTATTTCCCCACCCCCAAAAGAATATAAACTCCTCAAGGACAGGAGTTGTTTCATTTTTGTCTTTATGTGCTTAGCACTCAGAACAGTTATTTGTACAAAGCAGACACTTAATAAATATTTGTTAAACTAAATTGAATTGCGACCATTTTTTTAGTGATAATGAAATAACCCTATACCATAGTCATATAACACCTTTAATTCCAAAATGCCCAAGTGCCTTCATTTACTGTATCTGATTTACTTTGGCAACCCCCATGACAATGGGGACAATGGCAGTCTCTTTAAAGACTGAAAAACTTGAGGCTATGAATAAATTAAGTGACTTGTATGATCCAGATTCTTAGTAGCAATAATCTAGTTATAAAAATTGTAACCTGAATATAGAAAGTGTGCTTTTCTGTTTCAAAGGTTATACCCTTTTCCAGCTTGATAGCTCCTCCCCTACTAGACTGCTTTTATATATGATAGATCATTTATTTTATAATACTTCGACTTTCCATCTGAAATGTTTTTAGCTCTTTCATCTGTAACCTGTCCATCTATCAAAGTCTATCTCAAGTTTCACTTAAGCCTTTCCTGACTATTTTTGTTGATTTAGTCATTTTTCAGTCATGTCTGACTCTCCATTACCCCTTCTGTGGTTTTCTTGGCAAGGATACTAGAGCAGTTTGCCATTTCCAGCTCATTTTACAGATGAGGAAACTGAGGCGAATAAGATGAAGTGACTTGCCCAGAGTTACACAGTTATAAGTATGTGAGACCAGATTTGAACTCAAGAAGATGAGTCTTCCTGACTCCAAGTCCAGCATTCTATCCCCCTGCTCCACCTAGTTGCCCTCTTCCCTGACTATAGCAGCCCATAATGCTACCTTGTCTTTCTGAAGGCTTTTTCTATTGCAATTTTTTTATTTTGGTTTCTTTCTGACCTGGAGACTAAGGATGGCATGGTGACGCTTCTTCCCAAGACATTGGGGTTGACATTCCTAAACTGAAGGTTGTACTTCCAGAAAGATTGCTAACAAAGACCAATAAAAATGGGGAAAATAACTATTGGGGCCAGGGAATAGGAGGTCTAAATATGGGGCTCTAGGCTAGAAGACACATACATGGCTGTCTACAGACCCAGCCCAGGAGACTTCTAATTAGTTATATAGTTTAATGAGCTTGAACAAGCCTATGCTGGGCAAATATGGTTTCAAACCCAGATCTTCCTAATTCCAAGTCCATCATTATACCCATTATGCTAAACTACACTACATTTCTCTATATTATTCATGAAATTATACTTTTTCCCCTTCTGAATAAACACACTTGCTTAAAATCAGTCAACTAACATTTATTAAGCATCAGATATATGCTAGGCACTGTGATAAGTCAAGGTAGCCTGGATATGCTAAGGAAAACAGGTGGAATGCTGGTAGCTATAGGCATGTCGTGGTGGTAACCTTCAACATAGAGATCACTAGTACCTAAAAATTAGAGTTTAGGGCCTCTATATAACCCAATGGTAGGATATGTGGAGATTAATAAGGATGAAAAGGTAATATGGGACCAGATCATGAAGAGTTTTAACTACCAAATGGAGGAGTTTATTTTTGGTCATAGGTGGGTAGCACAAAGCCAATGGAGTTTATTGAGTAGGAAGGTGTGGTCAAGATTGTTTACTTAAAATGTGAGCTCTTCGAAGGCACTCTTAAAAAAAAACAAAAACTTTCTTTGTGTCCTCAGTGCTTAACACAGAATTTGGCAAATAGTAGGTGTTTAACAAATACTTATTGATTTGGGGGAGGGGAAAGAAAGCATTTCCCCAGGCCTAGAGCCATCTCATATTGACTTTTCAGCTATATCTCCCCAGGACTCACCAAAGCTAGAAAGTGAAAGTAGAATTCTCTGGTTGCCTCAGCTAGGGATGTGAAATCATCTGATCTTTCTATACCAACTAGTATAACCAAAACCCCCTTTGAAAAGCTGACCTTCCTGATCTTCCTCAATCGGGAAATGGCTGATCACTGTAGCAGTGATTACCCTGACCCTTACTAGCTGAAAACCAGGAATGTTATGCATCTCTGCTCCCTCAAGATTCTTCAGTACCCTTAAGAGGATTTGGGGATTTCTAGGTTCTCTGACATTGTCTCTAGTCCTGCCCAATGGAACTTATTAAATCAAGAGGAACCACATAGGATCCCAATTCGGAAAGTGGTTGACTCAGAGAAAAGACTGCGATGTCTTAGGTATTTCATAAAGGAGCACACAGAAGAAACATTTAGAACCTGATTTAAAGAAACCCAAGGAGGTGTCAGGTTACTGCAAAAAGAACCTGACCATGAAGTCGGAGGACCTAGATTCAAATCCCATTTCTGACATTCACCTATGTTGCCTTGGGCAAATCACTTAACCTCAATTTCCTCACTTGTAAAATGAAAGTGAGAGAGTCTCTGTGGTCCCTTCCCTACTCTAAGTCTATGGTCCTAGCATTGATTGATTTATTCTTGAGTGGTTTTTACTTCTTGTTGCAATAAACCCCAAATGGTATTTCATGGTACAAATACTCCCTTCCCCCAAAAACATGTTCCCAAGCTTCAAAATAAAATTAAGCTTCCTTACTTTATAGATATGAATCTTTTTTTTCAACTTAGTAGACTGTAACCTTCACCTGATCTTTCAAGACACTGTGTGTGCGGACTCAATATTCATTTGACATTTATTGAGCACCTACTATGTGCAAGACATTGTACTGGCTCTGGTGTGGGAGCATAAAGATGACTATGGAAATAGTTGCCAGGTAAGACATGTACTTAAATAATTATAAATATGATAAGAGAGCAATAAGTTCCAATTAGAATTCAGAAGAGGGCAAGATAACTTGCTGTGGCTATCACAGAAGGCTTCATGGAAGAGATGGTATTTGAACTACATATGAATGAAGGGGAGAGCTTTAACAGGTGCAGAAGTTGGGGAAGGTATTACAGGCAGAGGAAAGTCAAAGGCACAGAGAAGGGAAAATAGGGAATGTGTCTGAGAAGCACCCAAAAATCCAGTTTGACTGAAGCACTGAGTACATGAAAAGGAGTCGTGAGATGTAAGACTGGAAAGGTAGGTTGAGATTAGATTATGGTCAACCTTAAAATGCCAGCTTGAAGCATCTGGATTTAATTTCATAGACAATAGAAACCTATGGAGGTTTTTTGGTTTTATTTTGTTTTTGTTTGTTTTTTGGTTTTTTTTAGTAGAAAAGTAATAGGATCCAAGCTGTATATTAGGAAGAATCCTCAGTCAATAGTATATAAGATCAATCAGAAGACTAGACACAGTTGAATCAGTTAGAAAATTACTGCCACAGAGGCAGCTAGGTGGCGCAGTGGATAGAGCACCAGCCCTAGAGTCAGGAGGACCTGAGATCGAATCCAGCCTCACACACATAACACTCACTAGCTGTGTGACTCCGGGCAAGTCACTTAACCCCAATTGCCTCACAAAGAAAGAAAGAAAGAAAGAAAGAAAGAAAGAAAGAAAGAAAGAAA
>NW_020954580.1:2017685-2039265 GCF_900497805.2 Vombatus ursinus | reverse complement strand
AAAGAAAGAAAGAAAGAAAGAAAGAAAGAAAGAAAGAAAGAAAGAAAGAAAGAAAGAAAGAAAGAAAGAAAGAAAGAAAGAAGAAAGAAAGAGAGAGAAAGAAAGAAAGAAAGAAAAAAGAAAAGAAAAAAAGAAAGAAAGAAATTATTGCCACAGTTGAGGTAGAAGAAATTAGGGCAATGGAATTAGGAATGGAAAGGACAGAAAAGCTGTAAGAGATAATTCAAAGGTAGGTTTCACAGGATTTGGAATGTAAAGAAAAGAAGACCATAAGGTTTTGAGTTTGGATGATTAAAAGGATGGTGGTACCACTAACAAAAACAGGAAAATCAGAAGGATAAGTGGTTTAGTAGTGATGGGGACAAGGAGATGAGAAGTCTTGTTGAGTTGGCGGCAACAACAGTAAGAAAAGCTTATTGTGACTGTTCTACTTAGAGGTGACGGGAACCTGAGCTAAGGTGATGACCCTGTGAGTGGAGAGAGAGGGACAGATGCCAAAAATATAGTGGAGGTAGAAATGGCAAGATTTGACAACTGATTTCATTCAGAGAATGATATGATGGAGGGTGACCCAGAGGTTGTAGACCTGGAAGACTGTAAGAGTAATGAGGAATAATCGTCCTAATCTTTTTCATAGAAAATATAACACTTCTCCAGAATTATACACAAGAAGCTAGCTATCTCTCTTTTAGGGATTGCCTCCATTCCTCTGAATTAATAATAATAATTAGAATTTATGTGACACATTAAGGTTTGCAAAGTGCTTTACCAATATTATTTCACCAGATCTTCACAGTAACTAACTGAAGTAGTTGCTATTAGTATCCCCATTTTATTGATGAGGAAACTGAAACTGAGAGGTTAATTGACTTGACCTGGGTCATCCAGCTAAGATGTATCTGAGGTAGGATTCAAACTCAGGTCTTTCTAATTCCTAGTACAATACTTTCTCCACTGGGACACCTAATTTTCCAAATGAATAAATGGCCTGCTGATTGAAATAGATAAATAGATAGATAGATAAATAGATAGATAGATAGATAGATAGATAGATAGATAGATAGATAGATAGATAGATAGATAGATGAAGCATTTAGTAATTTCTTAGTGTGTGCTAGGCACTGTGCTAAATGCTGACAGACCACTTTTTTTAACTTGTCTCATTGAGCAAATACCATGGACAAATCACTAAGTTAGGCATGGAAGACAAATCAGGTGAAAAAACTGCTCCGTCTCTGATCTAATGAGTATCATCAATGGGGTTCCAGCTGGATTCAAACCTTTTTCAGATAGAACTCTCAGAATATGGTGGAGTCCCTTCATGGATTTGGACTGCAGATAGGCTCGGTCATTTTATTACAGTGTCTATTTCAATCTACTTTTTCAACTTTCCCTTATGGGATTTCCTAATAATTACCATCAACACAAATATTTCCAGCCAGAGAAATGGTATTTTCCCTCTTCTTTTATCCATTCAACAGCTATCTTGAGAACCAATATCGGCATTATGGATTTGGACAAGGAGCTTTTATGAAGTTTTAAACATGGAACTCCCTTAAGAGATCTTTACGATTCTTAGCATCCTAAATATAAATTCATTGAACAGTCTAAATAAGTTTTATTAAGTGCCCACTATGTGCAGCTAGATGGAGCAGTGGATAGAGTGCTTGGACTGGAGTCAGGAAGACTCATCTTCCTGAGTTTAAATCTGCCTCAGATACTTCCTAGTTATGTGACTCTGGGATAGTCACTTAACCATGTTTGCCTCAGTTTCCTCATCTGTAAAATTAGCTGGAGAAGAAAATGGTAAACCACTCCAGTATCTCTGCCAAGAAAATCCCAAATGGGTCACAAAGAGTCAGACATGATTGAACAAGACATGCAGCAAAAAAAAAAGTAGTCTCTTCTTTTAATGAGCTTATACTCTGTTGGTGGATACAACATATACACAGATAAATATGTATGAAGTACAAATGATGAGTATAAAACTATCTTTGGGGGTGGGGGGAGAACACTCACAACTGGAAACAGGGTTTAGGAAAGGCTTGGTATAGGAAGAGGAGGGTACATAAGACTGCAGACCTCTGTCGTGTACTGCTTGCTTTTCTTTTTAAGTTTATAAAGAAATGCAACTTGTCATTTTCAACGCTGTAGGAAGTGCCTCATGAGCTTTGCCTTGATTGAAGCTAGGCTTTCAAAGAAGTGAAGGCAAGGAGGAAGAACTTCCAGGAATGGGGGCATAGCTTATGCAAAGACTTGGAGGTGGTCAGGGACAGGGAATTACAAGTAGACCAGTATGATTGGAATGTAGAATACGTAAAGGAAGGTAACATAATGATCTGTAAAACCAGATTGGAATCAAATTATGATGGACTTCAAATGGCAAACAAAGGAGTTTGTCTTTTGTGCCAGAAGCAATACAAAGTCAAATTCTAAGGAGCCAAACTCAAATTCTTGAGCAAAAGAGCAATATGGTCATACCTGTGTTATAGGAAACTTATTTTGACAACTGTATGGAAGTTGAAGTGAAGAGAGAAACTACAAGAGATGTGGTCAATAGAAAGTAAATAAGGAAAGAGGAAATAAAAATCAGAGCCTATAAATCTCAAAGATCCTCTTTCTTCTAAATTCTTCTTGCCAAGAACCAGTGAGCATAGAATCAGCACCATCTCCTCCAAGGAATGGTGGCTAGGCCCAACATTCTAACTCAAAGTCAGCTGGAAATATCTCCAAATATACCTTTATGAGACCTGGTAACAATTAGTACTGTACAGTGTTAAAGTTTCGTATCATCATCCACAGCACAGCTTTAACTTATGTGTCCTGGGCCTTGTAAAAATTGCATAGCCAGATTCTTTTACAGAGTTAAATCATGTGAACACAATGCTGGAAAACAGCAGAGGAACAATAGTTACAATAATCCCAAACATGTATTTAATTACCCTCAATGTGTTTGGTCTTGTATGCAACATGCATATAATGACATAGTCCAGGCCCCAAAGTACTTTGAGAGAGGGCATAAAAACACCCTTGAAGACATTTTGCTTTGTTTCTCTGGTCTTTGTTTTTTAGTCTTCCATTAAAATCCTCCTTCAAGGGAAAGGCCACCTTAAGCCTCATTTCTAACTGCAGGATAAAAAGCTATTGCCCTCTTAAAATTATTTCTTTTGTCAGGAATCTATCCTGTTTGTATATAGTTGTTTGCATGCTGTCTCTTCCATTAGATGTAGGGTCCTTGGGAGAAGGACTGTCTTTTACCTTTCTTTGTGTCCCTAGTACTTAATATAGTGCCTAGCATATAGTAGGTGCTTAATGAATGTTGATCGCCTAACTGACCCACCAACTGAGGAAGCTGGCTTGAGGGGGTTGGGTGGTATCGAGGGAAACAAGTTGTTTATTTGTTTGTTTTTCCCCAATGTCCTTAAAAGTGTACTCCACAAATGATAATCTATGTATAAGGTAGGCCCTGGAACCAAAGATCACAGATACAGAGAGTTCAGAGAGTCTCTGCAAATCTTCATAGGATTCAATTAATTTTCCTACAAATATGAAACCCACTCTCCCCTAGAGTCTTCAATGGATGCTTCATCTTGGAATCAATGTAACTTCTGGGTTCTTGAAAGCTATACCCCTAGAGCTCAAGCCATGGCAAGTCTAATTAAACTGGAAGGGCTTTGAGCACAAGTTCAGGATAGGACTACAAGCCCATCCTTTGAAAATAAATCTAGTTAAGACCGGTGCCACACACCACCAGGTAGGACTCAGGGCCATGAACTTGTTGACCACAGCCACTCTTGAAGATCCTCTAAAGGCAATGTGGAATAATGGGGAAAGCACTATTATTTATTATCAATGTAGCTTAACCAACTTATCGAATCTCTCTGGGCCTCAGTTTCCTCATCTGTAAAAATGAAAGTTGAATTAGATGATCTTTGAAGTCTTTTCTAGAGCTGAACCTATTACTCAATAATCTATTATATCACAGAGAGGCTACAGTGGATGTTGTTGGAAGGAGTACCCAAACTGACAAAATCATGAATTGTTGGAGTACTGACATTTCAGGATTAGTACAAAAGAATTAGTGCATTTTAAAGCTATTAAAACCTAAAACTGCACTAAGAGTTTTTGGGATACCCTGTATTAAGAAGAATAGAAAGAGGAAGGGGAGGAAGAAAAGAAATTAGGTGAATAAAATAAAAAGAAAAGAAAAGAAAAAGAAGAAATATGTTGTAAAGAAGGAGAAAGTTAGCAAAAAGAATAAAGATGATTAGTTTGAGGAGTATATTATAATCATTATTGCTATTTATGACAGTATGTTGCTAAGAGACCAAGGAGGGAAGGGGGAAGAGAATAAACATTTATATAAAGCCTACGCAGACCTCCACATGCTTCAGTTTAGCTCCAGGCAAACAGACATCCTCCAGCAAGATGAAAAAGTAGTCCAGACCTCCTCCTGCTTCAGCTTAGCCCCGGGAAATGTAGAAACACCCCACCGAGTGTCAGCACACACCAGACACCATAGGGTCTCAGCTCAGCACAAGGTAAGCTGCCAGACCCCTACAGCCTCCAACAGCGCCAGCCACCCCCCACACCACCCCTTCAGCACAGTGCCAGACACAACAGCCTCCCAGGGACCCCAGAGCAATGTCAGCACAACACCAGGTAAACAGCCAGGGCCTGCAGCCACTGGCACAAGAAGCCTGAGACAGTGCCCCTTCAACCCCAGGTGCAGAGCTCAAACTTTTTAAAAAGGGAAAAGGCAAAAAAAACAAATGAACAAAAAGAACAAAAAAAAAATCTGACTATAGAAAGTTATTAAAGTGACAGAGAAGACCAAGACACAAACTCAGAAGAGGTATGTCAAAATATCTATAGGCAAAACCCCAAAGAAAAACAGGAAGTGGTCTCAAGTCCAGAAAAAAATCATTGAAGAGCTCAAAAAGGAACTTAAAAATCATATAAGAGAGGTAGAAGAAAAATAGCAAAAGAAATGAGAGTGATGCAAGAGAATTGTGGGGGAAAAAAGAGTCAACAGTTTGGAAAACTGCTTAAAAAGTAGAATTGGCCAAATGGAAAAGGAGATACAAAAATCCACTTAAGAAAACGGCTCCTTAAAGAGTAATACTGACCAAATGGAAAAGAAAGTACAAAAGCTAATTGAGGAAAACAACACCTTAAAAGTTAGAATTGGGCACGTGGAAGCTAATGACTCTATGAGACATTAAGAATCAATCAAATAAATTCAAAAGAATGAAAAATGGGAGAAAATGTAAAATATCTCCTGGGGAAAAAAAGACTGACCTGGAAAATAGATCCAGGAGAGACAATATTAGAGCTACTATGTGCCAGGCACTATGCCAAGCACTTTATAAATGTTATCTTATCTGACATCAATGTGTGCAGAAAATAGTACTGAGCATAAACCTTAAAAAGAATTGTAAAAGATGTGGTTCCTTCATGGGAAAAGATACAATGCTTTAAAATGTTCCATAATTTAGGAAAATTGGGGAAAATAATCTGAACTATCATATAAATATGAACTGTCATGTAAATATGATAGAATATTTTAAGAAAGTTGAGTGAGGAAAGTGGAACCCCTCTTGAACTTGTCTTCCAGCAGAGAAACACTGGAAGACATATGTCCACACCCACATATGCACTGGCCACAGTGATCTCCTCCAACAGGTTCTAGAAGCTACCTTCCAGATGGCCATTGCAGCTGGTCAGATTCAGAAGGCTGCTGCCACCCAGGAGTCTTGGATCATGAAGTATAATAGCAAAGTCTACCACAGTTATAAGTGACCCAGAAGAAGCTAGACAAAACTGTCCCCCTGAAAGGCTTGTGAGGGAAGTTGGTTTCCCCCTCTTCCTGCAATCTAACCTAAAGATGCTCTGCTACTGGCTGGAATTTTGTGCTCTACTACCTCCTCTCTTTGGAGGTCTGCCTGGCATAGCTACAAGATCAACTTCTCCAGAAGTCAAACTTTCCGCCTGCTAAAACCTAGGAATGCCTTCTCTTACTATAAACTCAGCTCATGGAGGAAACTAAGTGTATGGACATCACAAAGTTGTTTGAAGGGACCCAGACCAAAACCTTCAAGGAGGGCATCAGGAAGGAAAGTGATTCCCTCTGGGACAATTACCCCCGTGGGCTGCCACTGCTCCTCCCCGACATCAAACTGATCCCCACCATTGCCCACTCTAGTTAGCAGGTACCAAACATGCTTGGCCCCCTCCTGATAGGTCATCCCTGGAATGGGGACTGCCAAGGACTCTGTCCTTATCAGAGCCCAAAACAATGAAGGCCATCAATGCCAGGAATGCTCCTAGTGATTGCTCACAAGTCACTTACTAACAGGACTCAGCCATGAACAGCACAAGGAAGAGAAGCAGAAGAATTCAGGTCTCTCTATGCTGGAGTTTTACATTGGTGGGAAAGAAGTCTCTAGGAAGTTCAACGAACTTTTACTAAACAGTACCTCTGGAGTGAGGGGCAGCTAGAGTCAGGAAGACTCATCTTCCTGAGTTCAAACCTGGCCTCAGATACTTCCTAGCTGTGTGACCCTGGGCAAGTCACTTAACCCTGTTTGCCTCAGTTTCCTCATCTGTAAAATGAGGAAATTTTAAATTTTAAAAAAGAAGGAATTCCAAACCACTCCAGTATATTTGCCAAGAAAACCCCAAATGAGGTCACGGAATGTCAGACACGACTGAAAAATGACTGAACAAAAACCTGCAAAGTGAAGAGCCCTGTGCTAGAAGTGAAGGATCAGGATTCCTTCCTTTAATTTTAGAATTCTCTACCAACTCCATCCCTTATACTTCTCGGGGCTTTAGCTGCCCCATCAATAGAATGCAAATGCACCTGTTTAATAACCAGGGCATCTGAAAGGGGGGTGGGGGTAGAATAAGTATTTATATAGCACTTATCATGTGCCAGCTGCTTTACAAACATTATCACATTTGATCCTCACAACAACCCTGACAGGTAAGTGCTGTTATTATCCCTGTTTTATAGTTGAGGAAACTGAGGTAGACTTTTTTTTTCAAGTGACTTACCTAGGGTCACACAGCTAATAAGTATCTGAGGCTGGGTTTGAATTCATCTTCCCAACTCTAGGACCAGAGGTCTATCCCTTGCACCACCTAGCTACCACCTGAAAAATCTGAAGTTACTGAAAGGTTTTTTTAAAAGGGAAAACTTCTCCTCCAGATATTAAGTGAATGCACTGGACTTGGAGCTTGGGGGAGAGAATGCAAAGAGATCTAAGACATGATCACTGCCCTAGAGGGGTCTTTGGTCTAGCTGAAACCCAATAGCCACTAATGATTTTATGAAAGAGAGAGACAGAGACAGAGACAGAGAGAGAGAGAGACAGAGACAGAGACAGAGAGACAGAGAGAGAGAGTTAATAATAATAATTAATCATAATAATAGCTTATATTCGTATAGTACTCACTATATGCCAGGCACCACACTAGGTGTTTTTTATAGTCACCATCTCATTTGATAGTCATTTATCCTTTGTGCAGATTCAGGCGCTGTCCAGGTTAACTTCCTGGAAATTTCTGTCCACCCTGTTTTAGATATGAATTCAACAGACGTTCCAACTGCTTAGGAGACATGGGCCTTTTGGAGAAGAGCTCTCACCTTCCAGCTGCCACAGGAATCCTATTTCCTAAATGCTAAAGCAATTCTGACCTTTAAAAAAATGCAGTTTTATTATTTTCAGGTACACGCGGTAACTTGAAATCACAACGAGCAAAGTGTTTGCCAAACAGAAGTCCTGGAGGGCTGCCTTAATGAATCAACGAGTGATTTCTAATTAGCACATAAGTTGTGGATACAGAAGGCATGCTGTTTAAGTGATTCAATACAGTTGGTTCCTACTGGTTAAACATTGTTCCTTTGATCTTGTTTACACTATTCGCTTTCTTAGTAAAAGCTTTCTTTATAGATAGTGTAGAAAGAGAGGGTATTTAAATCTACTTTTGTAGTCAGAGGCCTGGCTCCCAGGGTTCCTCTACTCCAGATGGGGCCACTTTACCTTTCACCTGCAGGGTGGTCCTAGGCCCAATCTGACCTTCAGGCAGGGTATATGTAAGGTTTGTAGCTGGCTTAGCATGAAGTCAGTCTTCCTTTGGACTTGTCCTTTCAGTTTCAACACTGTTTTCCTGAGACCCCAAGTTATACCCCAAAACTGCTTCCCAGGCTGTCTTCCTCTTGCTCAAGTCACTATCCCAGAAATTAGGTTTATATCATGATTTCTCTGGGATTGGAATCTTTCTTATTCTAATCAGTTTTTCCAAAGACTCTTCCCCAAACCATAGTTCCTGTATTTAGGTCCATGGAACCAGCTTCCAGACCTCCCCAACACTGGGTGCTGCCTTCAAGACCCAACTCAAATCTTTCCTTCTCCAAGAGGCATCTCTCAGTCTCCTCGACACCTACCCCCAACTGCTAGTGCCTTCCCTCTGGGATTACCCTATATATTTTTGTATGTATGTGTTTTTATATTGTTTCCTCACTAGAATGTGATCTCCTTAAAGTCAGGGAGCATGATTTTGCCTTTCTTTGAGGAGCCTAGTACTTAGCACAATCTCTGACACATAGTTGTTGTTCAAAGAGGACCAATGACATCATGGATGATGTCTTGACTTGCTCATGAATTGGATTTAAGTGAGTCAGAGCTGTGCAAAGTCTCAGTCTTACTCTCTCTTCTGGAGTCATCAAAGTCCAGTGGCAAGGAAAAAATGTCAAGGCAACTGGTGATGGCCTGGGATGCAGTGGATGACCTTGGCATCTTTGATGTCTGACCAAGCTCTAAGTACTCCACAGCACCTACTTTAGTCACCTTTGTGGCCACTGGAACAAATTGTTTTCATTTGCCCATTCCTCCAGGAAAAGTCTTCACATGCTTGGGATAGACATCTCCCTAACTCACATAGTAGGCACTTACTAAGTATTTTGTTAGTTGATTGATTGTTTAATTAGGGCCTAGTAGGTACTTAATAAAAATTGATTGATTGATTAATTGCTAGACTACCCAGCCTCTGTTCCATCTGCCTTCCTTTTCTGTCCTCTGACATCCTCACTGGACCTCCCAGATGCCAATTGCCTATATGCCTAGACCTCTGTGTATTACCTAGTATGTACCATCCTCCCTGTCCAGATTTCCTCAGCAATCCCACTCTAGGCACCATCCTAGATTGCCTGCCCTGAATCAGGAGACCATCTGCAGAGGCACGTAAGTATGGTGCCATGTAACTGAATTTGGAGTCAAGAAAGATTCTAAAAAGTTTGAATACTGCTTCTGATCCTAGCTGGCTGATAATAGACAACTCATTTAATATCTCTGAGCTTTAGTTTCTTTAGTTAAAAACAGAATGCATGTAGCTTTGTGACCAACTGAGATAACATATGGAATGATTTGCAAAACTTTAAATGTCATAGAAATGCCTGCTCTTACTATCACTCTCTAATCCTAGTCAACCCTGGTCAGATCCATCCTAGCTTAGTTGCAAAGGGCATCCTTCAACCTAAAATTACACTGTAACTTGTATTTAATGTGAGGGTGATATTTGGTTTATGCCTCGATTTGTTATATTCTTTACCAACAGACCAAAGTGGTATGTTCACAGACAACGAGAAAAATTAGACAATGAAATCACCCTTCGGTCCCCACACATAAATCATTACAATCTTCCACAAAGCTGCTGGAGAAAGGAAGCATTGCACAGAAAGTTCATGCTCCAAGATGAAGTAGAGTTTGGGCCTCTTTGCCATCTGCCTTACACCAAGGCATTCCACTGATGTCTGGATTCCATTCTTCTCTGCCCTACCCAAGAGTGCAGGCAGCAACCATCCTTCCACTCCATACATTTTAGCACTTCCCACTGAGTCTATCTGAGGCTGAAGATACACACTCATGTCTCTTTCCATTAACTCCTACCCTGCCCCAGCAATTACCATTAAGTCTTCAAATATCCCTCAATCTCCAGTGAACCTTTAAAAAATATTACAAGCCCAGGAAGGGTGAGGCATAAACTGGTGCCTCTACCAACAAAGCTCTTTTTGCCCCTTACATAATAATAACACCCTCAGTCCAGGGAACATTGCTTAGGACCCCCACTAACATGGGATGTCTCAAATTTCCTCTAATCTTAAATAGTGAGTGGATGGCCACAAGAGCAGCCAGGTAGCGTAGTGGATAGAGCACTGGACTTGGAGTCAAGAAGACTAGAGTTCAAATCTCGACTCAGACACTTGTTTGCCCTGTGACTGAGTCCATTTAATGCCTCAGTTTCCTCAAGTGTCAAATGAAAATAGTGATAGGCCCTACCTCACAAGGCTGTAGTGAAGACAGAATGGGATAAAATATGTAAATTGCTTTTCAAACCTTAAAGCACAATGTATAAGAAATAACTACGAAGTTTGTGGAAGAGAGTTCAGAATTAAAGTCAGAATGAGTTAATGTGTCTTGTGGAACAATATGTGTAATCATTAACATCCTGCAGAGTAATTGAGCACAAGTTCTAAAAAGTTTAAATAAATCATTGTAATTAGCAGGTTTTGTAAAAAGGTTAGTGGGAATGCTTCCCACCAGTCTAGGCAAGAACCCTAAGGTCAGAGATTGAGAGCTGAAAGGGACCTCCCCATTTAACAGATATCCAGATACAGAAACTCTCCATCCTGATCCTCCCCAGGGCTCTACTCCAAGGGAACAAGGAAGTTGGCTGGGAAGTGCTGACCAGTGAAAATATAAGAGAGTTTCCTCAGGTAATTAGCATTGACTTTCCCACAGTGAAACCAAATATTTCCGATTCTGAGTGCAGAGAGGAGTGAACCCGGGAAGGGAGAGGTAAAAGATCCCCGTGTCCCTTCCCTGAAGGGAAGAAAAGCTGGAGAAAGTAGCCATTGTTTCTTTTCACTTTCCCCTACAAATTTGCTCTTGGGAGCCTGAGGCCCTGGTTACCGTCATATGATCCCACCTGGAGTGCAAGGGGAATGCAGGAAAACCTATAGGCTCAATGCTCCCAGAATGCTCTAGCCATGAATGTCCCTTGCTGGAGAAGTGAATGCATTTTCAGAGGTTCCTCAGAGAAGCTTCCTACCCTGCCTCCTTCCTCCTCTCACTTTCTCCCACAAGCTGAAGTGAGGACACAAGGGGCCGTGAACATTCCTTTGGAAGAGACTCTTCAGAACTCCGTTACTCAGGTTGGTAGAGTAGATTGAACTGTGAAATCACAAAATGTCAGAGCTGGAAGGGACTCGAGTGATCTTCATCTATGTGACAATGAGGAAGTCACTTCAGCTTATCTGAGTCTCAACTTCCTCATCTGTAAAATGGGAGTAATAATTCCTGCACTCCTTCACAGGTTAGTTGTGAGGCTCAAATGAGATGATTCCATAAAGCCAGTGTTCTTTTCCATCTGCTAAAAAGCAAGGAGGGGAGGGGAGAGAGGATCAGCCACCGTGAAATAGCTGTTTTGGGATATCAGGGGGTCCAGGGCAGGGCTGGCTTAGCTGTGGGAAGCAAAGGGGAGGCATTCACAGGGGCATTTTATGCCATCTACTTTTGTATGAGGGCAGCTAGGTGGCGCCATAGAGCACAGAGCACCAGGAAGGGAGCCTGGAAAACTCATCTTCCTGAGTTCAAATCCCCAGCCTCAGACACTAGTTGTGTGACCCTGGGCAAGTCACTTAATCCCATTTGCCTCAGTTTACTCACCTGTAAATAAGCTGGAGAAAGAAATGCAAACCACTCCAATATCTTTGCCAAGAAACCCCAAATGAGTTCACAAAGAGTCAGCCATGACTGAACAACACTTTTGTACAAAAGCAGCTTATATAGAACCATGGTCCTAAGTAATATGGTTTAATATATATATATAATATGTATATATATATACATATATGTATATATATATACATATATATTCACTTATTTACTTTTATGTGTTCACATATATATATTTATATGCATGCAAGTATATATGTGTGTGTGTGTGTATGTATATATGCACACATATATATTTCCTCCTCCAACTATGAGGAAAAAGTGAGACTAGAACAAACCATAGTTCTTTGCAGGGATGGGAGGGCAGGGCAAGGGGCAGGGGAGATGGGCACAAAGCCATACAGGCCTGCTGCCCTAAAGTTTTCCCTTCCCTTTCTCAACACAACCCCAAGGCCTCAGGGCCTTTTCCAATTTTCAGAACATTGTCTTGTCACAACTTCTGAAGCTTGAAAGCAGAGCCTGTTCCTGCCCAACCCTGCTGAGAAGCCCGGGTGTCCTCAATGATCCATTGGCTTTGGCCTGTGCCAGCCTCAGTCCACTGGGACTCCTGACTCATTGGGGTGTCTCCCATGTTGTAGAAAGGAGGAAGGGTGTCTCTTAGGATCCCCCTTCAATTCTGACTCTCCCATCCCTCTGGTAGCCTCAGGCAGCAGAACATGAAGGGGGTTAGTAAAAGTCAGGGTGAATAATTGGGCACTGAGATCCTCTTTAAGCAAATGTCAATAAACAAATGGAAGTGGTGACGTGAAAAGAAGGTGAAATGGAGCTCTCCCCCCTTCCCCACCAACAAGACTTCTGGCAACATGCCCTAGATCCAGTTTTAACAGTCCCATTCTTTTCTCTCGTGTGGCATCAAACATAGGCTTCCCAATCGATGAGTCATTGTCTAATGGTGTTGCTAAGAATACAGAGCCATCTGCATAAATATTAGAGCTTTGGCTCCCACATTGTGCAGCCTGTAATATATCATCAGCTCTCTGTTATCTATGATTTGGGGGCACCATTTGTGTGCATAATTAAAGACTACAAACAATTCACTCAGTGAGATTGAGGACAAGCTCTCTCTCCTCCAGGCAGATTTTCCCGTTCTATGGAGCTCAGCAATGGCCCCATGTGGTCTATTCAACTCCTAATTATAGATTATTGGGATTATGGTCCCCTAGTACCATGTTCACATAAAAGGGGTCTAGGGGGATGCTGGCAAGCTGAAGCACATTCATTGGAGAATAATCAGGATGCCATATTGGTTAAAGGAACAGAGGTTGTTTAGCCTAGAGAAGAGAAGATTGGGGGAGGGGAAGGGGGAGAAAAGAGACAATTGCTGTGTTCATATATGAAGAACTATCACTTGAAAGAGGAGTTGATTAGACTTTTTTGGGGGAGAGGGGTCCCCTGAGAGCAGAAGTAGGACCAATGGCGGGAAAATGAAAGGAGACAGATTTTGCCTCACCATAAGTAACAACTTTTTAACAGAGCTGTCCAAAATTGAAATTAGTTAAGATAGGGAGTTCCCCACTGCTCGAAGTATTCAAGTAGAGTCAGTATGATTATTTACCCAGGTTACTGTCAAGGAGTTCTATGCTTTAGTAAGTATTGGATTATTGAGGATGCCTTCTCAGACTGTAACCAAGCCAAAAATTCTATTATTCTGTGAATTCCTATAATCTCTTCAAAGAGACTGTGGGCATATTTGGCTAATTCATGAGCATTAGCCAGACAGATCGATTGATGGGAAATCTCTTACTTATTACTTTTGTACATATGTAGTAGATTTTAAGGATATTAACATCATATTAGTCCCTTGTTGACAAAGAATTTGATGGAATGCCATAAATATGCATGGAAAGGTTTTTCGGTATAGGAAAATAAGTTTAAAAAATCCTTAGGATAAAAATGAAGTAACTTCTTTGTTATAGTATGCCATCTAGGAAGAGAGTTAGAAGGGTCAAAGACAAAATTACTATCAACGTTGAGTCACTGAGATGTCACTTGAGTACAGCAACGTTAGTCCAACGAAAAGAACAAAAAACTTGGAGTCCTAAAGCCTGAATTCAAATCTTAACTCTACAGTTTACAATCTGTGTGACTCTGGGCAAGTCACTTAATTTCTCCAAGCCTCAGATGCCAACTCTGAAAAGTGAAGAAAGTAAACTAGATAAACCCTTAAGTCCTATCCTGGCTGGGATGTGATAGAGCCAGGTCCAACAGGCTACTGAAAGTCAATTGTTCAATTTTCCATGTGAGTATTTACACATCAGAAATCAGTAAATCAATACATCAGAGCTTGATTTATCATTTTGTTGATTGGATACATTTAAGTGTTCATAATGCAGATTAAATTTATAAATGAGTCCTACAAACATATTTTTCTGGTCATTAAACATTTCTCAGTGCACCTCTGCTTCCAGCTCTAGGTCTGCATAAATTCTTATGTGATACAACTCAATAAAGTGGGGGATGGGGAGGAGTGAGAAGAGAATAAGCATTTATAGTATCCACTGTGTGCCACGTATGTTGCAAAGTGCTTTATAAATATTATCATATTCAATCATCACAACAACCCTACAAGGAAGTAATTGCTATGCTTATACGAATTTTACAGTTGAAAAAAGTGACAAAAACAGATGTTAAATGACTTGTTCCGGATCACACAGCCAGTAAATGTATGAACTTGGATTTGAACTCAGGTCTTCCTGACTGCAGCCTCAGAGCTCTATCCACTGTACCATCAGCTGCATCTTTAATAATAAGCATTGATTTCCCAATCCTATCTGACCCTTTGGGATATCTGGTTTGTTCGTATCATTTTTAATTTTGGTTTTTCAAGTAAAACCTTAATAATTATGTGCCTCAGTGATTTTTCCTCCTGACTCAAAAAGGAATTGGAATGGGTTGAAATAATACCAGGATTTTCATCATCCAAATTGGCCAAGAGGAAGAACAGAGTATTAGACTTGTATTAGCATTTGGTACAAAAAAGAAACAAAACAAAAACAGGTTTTTCCACTGATTGAACGAGGTTGAGAAAAATTGAAATATGGAAGCTGATAAATAGGAAAAACAAAATAAATAAGTCAAGCAACAAGAAAAGAAATGAGAAGTAGAATAAATAAAGCAACAGAAAAATAGAGAAACAGAGAGATAAAATGAAGGCAGAGATAAGAGATAACCAGCGCACAAGACTCAGAAGAAACCAATATGGAGACTTAAGAAACTGGAAGAACACACAGATCTTCAATACTGAGAAAAAGAGACAGGAGGAAAAACGGTAGCATTATAGTCACATTTCTTTTGAGTTATGTCTTACAGGTCCTGCATTTTTTAACAAGATTTTTGTGAAATGAGATTGATGAATTGAACCACATTTTTTGGTGGCATCTTATACATTATGGCGCCTCTGAAGGCATCCCACAATCCCCAACTTTTCTTCTCCCAACAAATGCTAGGACTTGATTTGCTGGCTAGCTCCTCCTACTGGTTTCTGACTGCCACTGCATACCCTTTTAGCCTGGATTCCTTACTAACCAACCTAGCTTTGTCTGGACTCAAGGGTTTTTGTTTGTTTTGTCTTTTCAATGACCCTGCTCCCTCTAAGAAGCAGAGTAGGATAGTAGATAAAGTGTCAGCATTAAAGAGTCAGGTACACCTGGGTTCGGATCTGCCTCTGGCACTTGCTCCTTGAGAAATGCTGGACAAGTCAGTCTAACCTCTATGTGCCTCATATAACTCTCCTGGGCCTGTTTACAGACTGTGGAAGGTGAGAGGAGAGAGTTTTATCATGAAATTATATTCCACACCACTAAAGTCCCCATTTCTAAGGGTTTTATTGCAACAAAGAAGCATAGAAAGGGTTAAAATATCAACTGGAAATGTACAAGAAGCTCTGGTCCTATATGTCAATATACAGGAAATTAGGCTGTAGTCTTTCTCAGTTTTCCTTCTCTTCTCAATGTGTTCTCTTCTCTCTTCTTCCAGGTGTTGGCCTCAGAGACAACTGGCCCAGTCCTATCTGGGCTGAATGTTAGATCAATCTCTAGTTTTCTAGCCACAATAGATTGGGCTGTCAAAACTGCTGTCTTAAAGTATTTGAAAAGTTGTCACATCAAAGAGGGATTAGATTCATGTTGTTTGGCCCCAAAGGCTAAGACTAGGAAAAAATGGGTGGAAGTTGTAACAAGGCAGCTTGAGGCTTTAAAACAGGAAAAACTTCCTAACAATCAGAGCTGACAAGGGCCTCAGTCCCAAGTAGGGTTCCTTCACTGGGGGATGTCTGGATGATTACTAGTCAGCTCTTTTTTTGAAGGCATCTTTGGGAAAAACATGTTGCATTAGATGGCTGCTAAGGTCCCTTACAACTCTGAGGTTCTGTGACCCCCGGGTGCCTGGGGTCTCAGCCCTTCCAGATTGTTTCTCTAGTCTAGGTCAAGCCTGTTTTGTTTTGTTTTGTTTTCCCCACCATGGGCATGTCCTTCCCTACCTCTACCATCACCATCCCCAATCCCATAAATCCTCCCTTGAGCTTGAGGTTTGCAAGGCCACTTCCTTAGTCATCAGTCTCACTGGTGATGGATTATGGAAGTCCTTGTCTTATCTTCTAGTGTTCTAAGCAAAGCTATCCTTTCCCTAGCCTCCCAAGATTCCTTCTTAAGCCTTACACCTTTCTGCACTGACTTCCTTCTTCCACCTGTACATCTCCCTGGCTCTGGCTCCTAGAAACTTTCTTTTGCCTCTAAGCCAGTAGTTTGTTGATAAATGTTTAACAACTGGCTCTCTGTGGGGTGAAAATGCACACATGAGGGAATAAGCATTTGAAGAGCACTACCATGTGCCAGACATCGTGCTAATCGCTTTTTACAAAGATTGTCTTAGTTGAACCCACCATGACCCTATGAAGTACGTAGTATTATTATACCCATTTTACAGTTGAGGAAACTGAGGCAAACAAACATTAAGTGACTTGCCCTGGTGAGAGTCTGAGGTCACATTTGAACTCAGGTCTTCCTGACTCCAAAGTCAGCATTCTATCTACTGAATCACCTAGCTGCCTCTTTGAGACCCTTTAAAGATTAATCTGCGTTATTAGTATTTTCTCCATTGCTTTCTTAAGTCAACAAATCAACAAAAAAAAAATTCAAGACCTGATTTGTAGTGTGTATCAATCTCTGAGTTGTAAATGTTTGTACTGAAAATTGAAAAGTTGGCTCTTGAAAGCCAGTCACAGCTGGCTTCAGCATATCCCTGCCTTGAATCCTACTTGTCAGCTAGAGGGCTGCAATGAAGAGAGCAATGGATCTTCATTCAGGAAAACCTGAGTTCAAATTCATCCTGAGACACTTACCAACTGGGTGGCCATGGGCAAATCATCTAGCCTCACTGCCTGTTTTCTCACCTATAAAGTGGGGATAATATTAGCACCTACCTACCATGGTTGTTATGAGGATAAAATAAGATTTTTGCAAAGCTCTTCACAAACCTTAAACTATGATGTGAATGTTAGCTATTCGTTCATTTGTGCATTTGTTCATTCTCTCTATCCTGGTAAGTTTGTTTGAAGCAAATCTACTAGCCAGTTACGGCCTGTAGCTTTTGCCCTCTTTGGAGAAATATTGGCTTTTCTAATTATATTAGTAGGCAACTAGGTGGTATAATCTAAGCACTGTCCAGGACTCAGAGAAAACCTGAGTTCAAATCTACCTCAAACATATTAGTTATGTGACCCTATGTGAATCATTTAAGTGCAGCCTCATTTTCCTCATCTATAAAGTGGGGATCATAAAAATAGCATTTTCCTTTCAGGGTTGTTGTGAGGAGCAAACAAGACTGACATATGTGAAGTGCTTTGCAAAGCATAAATGTTATAAATGTTACATAGAAAGATTGTTATGTAGAAATGTTACATAGAAAGATTGATATCTGGGCTCCTCTCCTTTCTGGAATCCATGTGGTTCAAGGTCATGAGAGTAGGTTTCCCTGATTTCCTTCTAAAAACTTCAAGTTTCCATTTTGCTCCCAACAGGGATTCCCTCCCAGATCAACTTGTTTTCAATCTGTGTCAGTTGGTAGACCTGCTGGTGGTCTCCCCTGCTCACCCACCCATCCTTCCTTCTCAGGATCTGAGATAATAGATAACACCTTGTTGCCAATGAACAACCTACACCTTTTCTTACCTACCTTCTTATTCCACCTACCTCCCTGTACTCTGGTTGTAATCATGCCCCTTGGATCTAATCTTCCCCTCCCTGTTTCCCATCCATTTCCAATGTTTACTAGAACCTGGGTTTCTAATAGAAAAACAGCTTACATCTACAATAAGTAATAACAAAATGTTCTCTTCCATCAAGAAGAGAAGGTTCACGGCCCCACCTGTATTTCAGTCATGTTCTTCTTGAGATTAATAAAACCTAGGTTTCATGATTGAAAACAACAACACATAAAGTTAGCATAATGCCAAAAGTCTCCATGTCCCCCACTTGGCATTTCTCCCCATCCATTGCAAGTCCAATGCTGTTGTTGGGTAGTGCCTAGGATGAGGTTCTAACTGTGCAAACAAGGCTAGACATGATGGTAGAGGATTGGTAAAATGAAGGGAAGATGGTAACATTTAGGAACTGTTAAACACAGGACTGTCAGGCAAGGTTCCGCCATTTAAATAGAAAAATGGGAGTATGAAAGAAAGGGTGGGGAAGCAGGATTCATAAGATAAGCTGAGGTGTTGCTGTGTGTATTAGAAGTATTATAACCAGAGACAACATGGAAAGAAGACTTGGGATGGAGTTAAAAGACCTAAGTTGGGCAGATATATAACTTAACTTCCCTGGGTCTCAGTTTCTTCATATACAAAACCAGATTTGGGGAGAAAGATCTAGGTAGGGTGTGACAGCATGACTTATACACTAAGGTCCCTTCCAATTATGAATCTCTCATTGGCAGTTAAGTGGTACCATTGATAGAGTAATGAGCCTGAAGTCAGGAAGACCTGAGTTCAAATCCAGTCATAGATCCTTCCTAGCTCTGTGACACTGGGCAAGTTACTTAAATAGCTGTTTGCCTCAGTTTCTTCATATGTAAAATGAGGATAATAATAGTGCCTACCTCCCAGGATTATTGTGAGGATCAAATGAGACATATAATAATAGCACAGTACCTGGTGTATGGTAAGAACTACATAATTGCTAGCTATAATTATTGTTATTCTATTGAATAATGCAATAAAAGGGCAGTCTCTTGGAATTTTAAAGGATGAAGCCAGATGCTTTCAGATCTTTCTGCATTTAAGAGGGTAGATAGACATGAACATTTTTTGACAGAATCCAAGGGAGCTGTCAATTTAAAGGTGAATAAATGTCATGAATGAGAATTTCTATAGTAATAGAAGCATCCCAGGATTTCTGGGTAGGGGAGACATGCTGACAGATCAACAAGGAATGTAGACAGAGAAGTGGAGTCCAGGGGAAAACATGAAGCCAAAGCTACAGTAGAGGAATTTGATAGGTCTGAGAACCAGAATTAGAGAGCAAAAGTGGGATTGGAGGTTTATTCTGGATGCCACACCTGTGAAAATGTATACCTCAATCTTAAATACCACAATGTATAAAGACCATCTTTCAGGACATAGGGGTGTGGGGCAAACATACGATATTATTTGTCTGGGTTATGTTCTGATGTGAAAAATACAACCTGAAGGTCATGTGTCAAGTACGCACCTCATTTCCAGATAATTTTTTTTAAAAAGATTTAATTCATCAGATTTTCAGAAGGGAGAAATCAGGGTTTTGCAAGTTTTCATAACTGTTTATTCATTATAAATAGTAAATATTTACTGCACTTTTTACATGAAAGACATTTTTACAACACGTTGTTGTTGGTAGAGGCTGCAACACAAAGAGAGTATTTCTTTTGTCCATCACCCTTTAAGACCAATGTGTGTACTAATCTCTGTACTATGCCTAGGTTCACTAACTCCCTACTTCATAGTCCTTAATGCTAAAAGGAATGTATTTGGGCCCTACCTCATTCATTGTTCCAAGAATAAAGAGAAATAAATAACACTGCCTTCCATCTTCCTGTTCCTCAACATTTTAAAACACAAATTTATTGACATTCTACAATGTCACAACACAAACTTATGTAAACCTCAATTCCTATAATCTTTTAATATTGGATATCATCATATAACTTAAAATTACATGTCAGCCACACGGACATTTCTCTTCTTGCCCTGTCTTCTGTAAAAAATAAAAGAATGTAAACGTAATCTTTTTTTTTTTTAAAAAAAGCGTTATTCTCTGACACGGTCTTGAATCATAAGGAGCAAACTGGATTTCTGTTGTCCAGCAAACTGCAATATCTCTGCATTTTACCACACTGAATTATGTACTGAAAAAATAAAAACCTGCAAAAATATAGTTCTGATTCTATTTATATCACTTTGGATGTTTCCAAAGCTTCTGTGAGGTACACAGTATTGCACATTGTTAGGCAGTCGTGGAAATCAACGTCACTGTTTTTCCTCCTCCTTGCTTCCAAATGTTAATGTGGGATTAGGAAAAAGTCACACACCTCAGCCTGCTCCAAAAGATACAACCAAGTTTGTTTGTTTGTTTCCTCTTCACTTTATACCATGTCCCATTAGCAAAATGGGCTTATGACCTTTATTGACAACTGGATTACCAAAGAGAATATCATCAATAATTTATCCTGTAAGTCCTTTATATCTATCCTAACTTCCAAAAGAGGGTGATATTGACTGTGGATGTCAATTTCCAGTGTGTAAGATTAGAGGGTTCCTCTCTGCTCATGCTTCAGAAACTGAGCAGTTCAAAAATCATAGCAATGTCAACATTGGACATCCAACAAGTTCTAGTCGACAGCATCGGGCTGCTAAGTTTTAGAACATTCTGTTTGTCCAAATCAGGCCGAATATTTCTCAAAGGAGCAAGAATGGAATGTGTTCTCTCAGTCAGCACTAAACAGTTTGAGTATTTTGATGTGTGGCCATGTTAAAGCGTTGTCTTAAAAAGCTCCACTGGTCTTGTATTGCCTAAGGTCTTCCTTTTCTCACCTGTTTTGTCCAACATGTCCAAGAGTACTTTGAAAACAACTGCTGGAGAAACAAAACAACTCTTCTGTACCTTCTGTCACAATGACCCTCCCCCACCCCCACCATCAAAGGGGTTGACTTTTTCGGAGAGGATTCTTCTTGTCTGTGTAATGGAGACTGGAAACAGGACCAGACTGAACTCAAAGTGGACAGTTCATTTATGCGATATCTGGCTTCAGATAATGAAAGGCACCTGAAAGAGAGCAAAAGGAGCTTTTTAAGTCATGCTGTGACAACTTCACAGCAAGGGGCAACGTCAGCTACAGGTTGACCATGTCATATTTAATACCAGGGTATCAAAGGATAGGGACTAATATTTTTATTCCTGGGACAAGTTTGACAAAACTCTGCGTATCTGGGAGTATATACTATAATGAGTCTTGAGTTGACCTCATTAAGAACATGTGTTTCTAATACTGGGCTGCCAGTGATTATATCATCTTGGCCAACCCTTATGTTTTACCTAATGGCAATCAGGTTTCATGTCTCAGCAATTAATAACATCAAGATGTTGTTGACATCACTTAAGAAAATAGTTATGCAATCAAACCTTATTTGATCCAGTATCTCAGTAATAGATCTGATTCTGGGATGACTAGATGGATAGATATAGTTAGACAGATAGATAGATAGATAGATAGATAGATAGATAGATAGATAGATAGATAGATAGATAGAT